>NC_133875.1:6103572-6120414 GCF_044706935.1 Curcuma longa
CGCACCCTGACGGACTCGCTTACCTGCTGTTTCGCGCTGACTCGCCAAGCCCACTCTGCTTCGTCTTAATTTCGCTTCACCGAGGTAATCATATCGCGATCTATCGGCCTCTCCCGAAGCTGAAAGCCCTTCGTCACTCACCGTCGAGTCACTCACCGTCCCAGATTTTGTCGAAATTCAAACTTTGTTCTCCTCTGCAAGTCCGCTCCGTCGTAACCAACTCAGCAATGACCAAGGGACTATTTTTTTATTCTTCTATTTTTTTTACTCCTCTGACCCAATAAAAATTTGATTTAATCCAACTAAAAAATTCTAAAAGTCGAATGTCATTGTTGTTATATTGGGACATGGTATGGTGGTAAGTGATAGAATATTTTTTTTTCAAATAATCAGGATTCAAAATCCACGCACATGCATACGACATTTGAATAGTTGGGTGTCACATCAAAAGTCACCTTGCTTTCTAAATTTACTGGGTAGTTTAACAATTCATCTCAAAATTAGTCAGTGTAAGCTAAATACCTAGTATAAAAAATGGATAGTAAGCCCTACTTAGAACTAAACTTTATGTGGAGTTTGAACAAATTGTTGAGGTGCCCCGTCAGCAATCACTTCGCTTCTAGATTGGTAATCAAAAGGGATATCGAACCGTTCATCCCAAAATTAGTCAATGTAAACAAGAAGTACAAAAAAAAAAAAATGGATTAGTAAGCTAGTTCACTATGTATATTGTATGTGGGGTGAACTCCAAACTTAGATAGTTTCCGTCCATGACCAAAGCTTCTTCACATGATTCTAATTTTTTTTAATAACTCTTTCTAGTAATAGATATGATGAACAATAAAGCCTGATATTATTTGAATCAAAGGGTATCCTAAGTAAATAAATTATCAAATATCAAAGCATTCTAATTAGTCACTAATCACTCTGTAGCAAAAAGTAAAATCCATCACCTCAGTAGTCTCACAAGGTCAATTTCACGATTATTTATGAGATGTAAATCGAGAAGTTGTAGTTTGCCATTGTGAAGAAGGATTTTTTTTTGATTTCGCTGAGATTCGACTCGGCTCATTATAGTAATATCTACCCCGCAATAACCAACTCAATAATTTCCCGAGGGTTAATTAGTCACTAAGCACAATACATAATCACCTATAATCAATGAAAATGTGTAAATTTATTTAGGCTTGGTTGAATTAAAAAATACATAATTTGTAGGGGCATTTCTGTTAACCACAAAGAGTCAACTGAAATTAATTTAGTAACGGGTGATATCTGTAAATTACAAGGACGTTTTTAGTAATTCTTATGAAAGTATAGAATAAATGATAATAACAAAAAAAGTATGGAGTAAGATGAAATTTTCTAATTTTTTTACATATTTTGGTAAATAAGCCCTTTCTCTCGTATTCTCATGGATGCGCCTCTTGCCTCACGTACGTTGAATCTCTCGCGCTTTGCGTCTATTCTAGATCTTCTTCTTTTCGCTTCACGGTGATCAACATCTCTCGATCCATTTTTTCTGCATGTTTTCTTCCTGAAATCGATTTCGCGATCCATCTTCAATATCAATGATTGTTTATTTTGTGTTACCGGTGAAGTTCTTTTATGAATTTCTTCTTCCTTTTCTCTTATTTGCGTTATAAATTGGATCGTTCGCTTCATGATTGATTTTTGATGGGGTCAGTAATTCATGGATTTCCATCTTTTTCCTCACCAGTAATCTGTTTTAAAATCCTTTATAAGTTTGAATTGATTGATTAGCTGTGATAGTGGTTATCTGGCTCCTTTTTTTCCTATTCTGTTTTTCCCTTTTTCGTTAATCGATCTGAAGGTTGTGTTTGAGTTTTTTGAATCTTTCTCGCGTCGGTCGAATAACTTGGCTAAATTTGTCGTCTAGCTGTGATCTAAATGATTCAATTTGGTCTTCATTTGCAGGTCATTAGGAGTTCTAGATTGGTCTAGTTTTGCAGTCTGCTATGTCGAGCAAGAAAGAAGAGAAGTCCCAGGCTGCTGCTGACCGGGTCAAAGCAGCAGCACTTTCAGCTGCAAAGGGTCTTAGTAGGGCTCAAGCTGAGCGAGCTGCTACCGCAGCAGCCCGAAATGTGAATGCCTATGGGCAGAAGGAAGAAGGACCGAGCCGATGGCAGGAAAGAAAGGAAGCAAAGCGTCAAATGTATCTAATGAGCACAGAGAAAGCAGTCAGATTGGGTGAGAGGAAGGATTTGAAGTCTTCTGCTTCCTCTGTTGGTGGTGCTTCACAGTGCCAGAAGTGTTATCAAGCTGGCCAGTGGCCACTGGACTTATGAGTGCAAGAACGAGCGTGTCTATATGGCTCGGCCCTCTAGAACTCAGCAGCTGAAGAACCCTAAGTTGAAGATGACCCTGTCAGTATCTTATGAAATTGACAACCCTGACATTGGGAAGGAAGCAAGGGAGGAAAAGCATGCTAAGGAGATTGGAGGGAATAGTGGCACAAAGAGCAAAAGGAAGCACCGATCCAGTACTGCTTCAGAGGAGGAAAGCAGCGAAGCTTCAGTGTTTGACTCAGATAGTGAGTCTTCAGTGACTGGTTCTGAAGATTCATCTGGTGAATCTAGCTCCAGCTACGCATCCTCGGATTCAGAAGACAGGAGGCGACGAAGAAGGAAACACAAGAAAAGAAGACATAGAAGAAGGTATAGCTCATCCTTTGATTCTTCTGAGTCTGAATCTGCTTCAGATAGTGATTCTGACGAGAAGAACAGCAGGAGGAAGAGCAAACGTCACAGCCGGAGGCATTATAGTGTCAGTTATCATGTATCAGTAATGTCTGGTGTCATTGCACTTGATTTAATCTGTTCTTTTCTGGCCGTAGATTCAAATCAAAACTCATGCTTTCTTGAATAATGATCTGTTTTTGGTGCAAATATTGAAGCTTTTATGTGGCTATGGAACACATGCATGTTTTGTAACTTTAGTTTGTAAAACTGAATCAGGTTAACTTTTTTTTTTTTTTCAAGATCGATGAGAACAGTAACGTGTATTTGAGATAATATTGTGAAACAATTAATACTCCTCCAATTATTAGTTATTGATTTCAAGCTCAAACCACTGGTATTCATTGTATTAGCAAATATTTTATTTTATGTTGTTGCTTTGATTGCTTCTGACTCCACAAATCATCGATCACAACATCTATCTATTTTGCAACTTTTGTTAGTGAAATCAAATCAAGGCTAGCTACTTTTTGCAAAGAAATATAAGAGTACTTCATGTATATTTGTGACAATATTGTGAAGATATACTTCAATTTACAGTTTTGAATATTTTGCAAACAAATAAGAAAAGTTACAAAAAAAAAAAAACTTATTAAAGAACATCCATAAAGAACAAATTAAACAAGCACAATTAATCTGTTCAAACTACGTACGTACGTACGTATGTCAAGAATTAATCACATATTACACATTCGAAGTAGTCAATTAATGAGAGGAAGCTTTAAAAATATATACGCTAATTCAGCTGAAGCGAGTCATGCTATTGATCCGACGGCCGGAGACGAAAGCGCTGAAGGTGGCCGGCGAGTACTCCTCCAGATCATAGACATCGAATTCGAACAAGTGTAGCCATGTGTCAGTGCTCTAGCTCGTCGTAAATAGTGCTCTCGCTCTCCAACTCCGTCACCTGCAGAACCGTACGTCTTCTCTCCGCTCTCCACCACGTCGTCGACGGGGTTGATCACTACGGGATATATCGTCAAACAGCTCGACGAACGCGATATATATTCTTGCCGCCGACAGTGATGGCGAAGTGGAGGCCGCCGCACTCCACGCAGTCGAACCACTATACGCCGTCTGTGTACCTCGACATGATGGTCAAGGAAGAGGAGAGACGGGGTGAAGAAGAATTAACAAACGAACAGGAAATTAATTTTCTTCCTCTTCCTCTCATATATATAGTTTTTGGTGGTTATTTTTTTAAATTTAATTAAAGGCGGTTAAATTAAAAATATATATATAATCAGCTTAAATAATTTAAATTTATCATTTAAATGTAGATATATATATATATATATATATATATATATATATATATATATATATATATATATATATATATATATATATATATAATTATTAATTTATTTATATATAAATAATTTTTTAATTATTAATCAGGTAGGTATATATATATATATACGTACCCCACCAAGGTCAAGACTGCAGCCTAAGTCAAAATTCCCTCTGGATGTCCAAGGCAAGATCTTCAAAGGACGAACCTTCAACTGCGCATCAGACAGATCTAAAGTGTAAAATCTAACAGACCGACGACTTTTGTTTTGACCAACTCGAAATGGCTCTGCAAAAATCCTAAAAAACACAGTCCATCAAATCTAAGCATAATTTAACATATCAGACTGAAGCTGCTGACTCCTGTCAGAGGCATTCTTCCAGGAAATCATGAACTCAGAGGCATTCTTCCAAGAAATCGCGAGGGGAAAGGCAGCGCAGCAGGCTGAGGATATCGTCTAGGGTTTCCTTCGCCGCCTTTAAAACCTTCACGTCTAGAGGGAAATTGGACTTGGATGAGCACCGCCCTAGAGGGGAGCACAGGCCTGGAAAAGCATGAAAGGGAGGGGGCCAGAAGAAAAGTAGTGCGAGAGGGGGCGTGAGAAGACGAGCTATAGAGGTGCGAGCGGGAGAGGCATGAAAATGGGGCGGGAGAAGAATGAAATCGCGGACTGCCAAAAAACCTGGATATAAACCCTCTAAATCCTCAATGACAACCTTCAACGATAATACTTTTAAAAGACGTTGTCTTTGGCAAAAAAAACGCTAAAAGACAATGTTTTTGACAACGATTTTTTAAAAGTGTTGTGGTTGACCCAAAATAAACGCTAATAGACAACGCTTTCAGAACAAACGTTGTCTTTTTATTTTAAAAGACAACATTTTTTACTAAAAACGTTGTTAATTGAAGAACCACAACGCTTTTGCTAAAAATTGTTGTCTTAGGGGTGTTGTCTATTAACTTTTTTCTAGTAGTGTGCCTTGGACTGTATCTGGAAGGTGAGCGCATTTGTACCATTTAGCGCATCATAGAGTTGGAACCAGTCAAAACACTCTGAATGGAAGTTGTAGATCTTTAAGTTGGCTCCATTTTGATATGTGGTACGACTCGTGGTTCAATCAAAGCTAAAAGTTATGCCCATTTTACTTTCAGTCTGCAGAGCATTCCGGATGAGACACGGCCGTGCTCGGGCCGTGTAAAGTGAGGCACGGCCTTGGATATGAAGAGACACGGCCGTGCCTATGAGGCATGGCCTAGAAAGGCCCCATTTCTGTAGAAAATCATGCCCGTGCCTCTTGGGCACGGCCTAGAGAGGGTGTTCTTCTGTTGGATCAACATGGCCCGGAGTTGGAAGTATTCTGCGAAGGAGGCATTCCCGTGCCTTTTATCACAGCATAGAGGAGGAATCCTTGGAAACGCCTGAAGCAAAGTTGTAGATCTTGAAGTCCTCTTCAATTAAGTATATGGTAGTCGCAGCATCTTGAGCATCAATCTTACCCTTTCTTTTTCAGTGCTGACTAGCTCGGGGCATAAACGGGCTAGCCTATTAAACTTCTTCACGGCCTCTTCAACTGATAAGTTCCCTTGTCGGAACTCCGTAAACTCGTCGTAGTGTCTGTTGGTAACTCTCATGTGAAAGTATTCTTCAAGGAATTCAGTTTCAAAATCCGCCCAAGTCATTTGATTCACCGTTCTCTTAGCCTTTACCCTTTCCCACCACATTCTTGCATCTCCAGCCAAACAAAAAGATGCGCACTTTACTTTCTCATTCTCCGGCCAATCCAGTAGTTCCAGTATGCTTTCCAATGTTTTGAGCCAAGCTTGTGCATCCCATGGTTCACTGGTACCAGAAAAATTCTCTGGCTTCAACTTTTGCCACTGGATGAGGTAGGCCTCCTGTCTCACCACTACCGTCGAGGCCGTTGGTGGAACGGGTGGAGCAACAGGTGCAGTCGGTGCAGCAGTATCATCCACCGGCGGAGCAGCAAGGTTAGCTTGTTGATTCTTTATCAAGGAAAGTAGGATTTGTTGTTGCTCTGCCATCTGTCGCTGTAGCTGGATGACCACTTGTGTCAAGTCTGGTGGTGGTACTTCTGAATTGGCTCCTTGATCCTTATCTCTTCTAATTCGGTCTCTCATCTCGCGGAGATTGAGATCATCGTTTTGTTCAGTATTAGCACTTTTCCTAGCCATTTCCTTTATTATGCATAAGGGTCAAGTAAGGTCAATGTAAGGTTACTATTCTATCAACCATCACACCTATTTACATATGTCTAATTAAGAAAATCATCTTTTATACTAATAATAAGAATGTACCATTCTTTCGACTAAAATAACATGCCTAGTTTAAAATCATTCTTTATGCTAATAATAAGCATATTTAACTTAAATTCATTCTTCAAGCTAATCATAGTAAATATGTCTAACTTAACAATTATTCTAAAAGAAGGGAAAGCATACATATTCTTTCTTACTTGGAAGGCAGCAGGATCGATGCTTGATGTGAGTGTGACGGAAGGGCGGAACCTGCTCTGATACCATTTGTAACGCCCCCCCTCTTTCTTATACTAATAGGGAGACGTTACGTACTTTAAACTTTCCTTAACTTTTACTCATTAAATAAAATAACTCAAATAAACTTTTCTTTTTCTGTTTAACATGCGGAAGCAAAAGAAATAAATATAAATTCTTGGACATAAAATAAACATTTATTTATTCTTAAATTCTTGATCTTATTCCGCGGTTCCGCCGACACCACACATCAAACACTTTTCCAGCTGCCTCCTCTTTCCTAAAACTTTTCCTTTTATTTATCTGCAGTATGAGGAATGCAAACTATAAGCAACGCTTAGTAAGTACATCATCTAACTCACAAAAACCATAGAAAACTTCGTAATAACACATGCTATTATATGAAAGAAAATGCTGGAAATGATATGGGAAAACTTATACTATTTATATAAGTGAAAATAAATAAACATCCATCCTTTGGGCCCAGCAAGGTACCAATGCGCGCATCCCTAACCGGATCGGGGTAGCTAGCCACCGAATTCGATTAGAGCGTACTAGGCACCTCGCGGCCTATGGGCCTTGTGCCCATCCCTTGGACACCTCACGTGCCCGATACTTGCAACATCAAAATAAAGTAAAATACTTTTCTTATACTTCTTATATCATGCAATTTGGAAAGAAACAATTTACACATGCTTTAACTTAAAATGATGTCATGGAAAGAATACTTTATGCATGCTCTATAAAATCACATCATGGAAAAAATAAAGAAAGTAACGGAACAACTCATACTGCAGGTGAGAGATGTACTTACCTTATTGATGAATCGTCACAATACGAACCTCTAAATACTACTAGGTCCACGAGTCAAATTCCTGCAACAAAACATCCTCTAAATAACATATCCTAGAATAAACCCCAAATGAATCTTATATCTTATCTGAATTTAACCTAATCATAACCTAATCAATTAAAACAAATTAATTAAACCCCAATCAACCTTTCCAATTGGATTAATCAAACATATGCATCTTTGATTAATCAAATACTAACTATTAAACTAATTAATTAATTTACTAATTAACTACTTAATTAACTGATTAATAGAACAATTAACTACTTAACTAATTAATTATTAACTAATAATTAACAAATTAACTAATTAACTGGATTAGTATTAGATTAATAATCTAAACTATTATTTAATCTTGTGTAAACAAATTTTCCTCCACTTAATTAATCAAACTAAAGAGATAGGGGTTAATTTAATTAATTGAAAACTTACCTTAATTAATTAACATAAAAGGTCTAATTAATTAACCCTCCTCCTTTTGGGTGAAAATCCTTCTTTTGGGTGGTAGCCGGTCAAGGAGAGGGAAGATCCAAGGGGTTCTTGTAGATTCGGACTCACCCGAGCGAGAAGAATGCATAGACGTAGAAAGATCGCCGAGAAGGTCTTCGTTTTCGGAATTCTAACGAAAGAATTGTAAGAAACTTAGCGCAGGATGTAAGTACATCTCTCACCTACAGTATGAGTAGTTCCGTTGTGTTCTGTGTTTTTCCATAAATATGATTTTATTAAAGCATATGCATGATTTTGTTAAAGCATATGAAAAGGGTAGAATTGCATGATATAAGAAGTAAGATATTGTAAGTACATCTGTCACCTGCAGTATGAGTAGTTTCATTGTTATCTTTATTCTTTCCACAGTATGATTTTATAGAGCATATTATTTCCATATATAGCATGATTTTATTAAAAGCATGCATAAAGTTTCTTTTCCATAACATCTGCAAATTATTTCTTTCCAAATTGCATACTATAAGAAGTATAAGAAAAGTATTTATTTTAGACAGGTGGGTATCGGGCATGAGACCCATAAGAAATTCTGGGCACATGGCCCACAAGGAATTCAAGGCACGAGGCCCTTAAGTGCTCTGGTAGGAGTCGGTGGCTAGCTACCCCGATTTCTATCAGAGTTGCGTGCATTGATACCACATTGGGCCCAAAGGAGGATATTTATTTATTTTCACATATATATAGTATAAGTTTTCCCATATCATTGACCAGCATTTTCTTTCATATAATAGCATATGTTATAACGAAGTTTTCTATGGTTTTTGTGAGTTAAATGATGTACTTACTAAGCGTTATTTATAGTTTACATTCCTCATATTGTAGATAAATGAAAGGAAAAGTTTTAGGAAAGAGGAGGTAGCTGGAAAAGTGTTTGATGTGTGGTGTCGACAGAACCGCGGAATAAGATCAAGGAATTGAATAAAAGTTTATTTTATACAAGAAGTTAATGTGTTTCTTTTTGCTTCCGCATGCTAAACAAAAAAAATATTTGAGTTATTTTATTTAATGAGTAAAAGTTAAGGAAAATTTAAGTACATAACATCTCTCTATTAGTATAAAAAAGAGGTGGGCGTTACAAATGGTATAAGAGCAGGTTCTGCCCTTCCGCCACACTCACATCAAGCATCGATCCTGCCGCCTTTCAAGAAAGAAAGTATACATAGGTTTTACTTTCTTTTATGATTAGAATAAAGAATGATTCTTAAGTTAGATTGCTATGTTATATGAAGTTAAATGTTGGGTAATGACTCAAGTATATGAGCAAAACATGCGAATTGTAAAGATGAGAATGTTAAGGTAAATGTGTACAAGATGGGGGAAAAAAAGAGAATTTCCTCTAAGAGAATAGAATAGCTAGATATGGATCTTCTATTTGAATAAATTAAGGCTAGCTATCTAGTTTGCATCCATGTACCTTGCCATCAGAAGATGACCTTGATACAAAACAAAATACTTCTGGAGCCCTTTTAGACTGTAGGAATTTATGTAGTTGCTTGCTTCTTGATGGTCATAGCATGAGTTCTCTAGAAATTGATTGATCATGCTAATTGATGACATACTATCATTTATGTTTTCATGGATTAGTTAGTGGATCTCCTAATGTAATTTATTAACCTAACATTGGGTTTTATGAAACGTAGTTCTCTCTCTCTCTCTAAACAAGCTACTTCTCCTGAGTTTGGAAATATTGATGAAGATAAGCTTTTAGCTGTACAATTCCTTTAGTGGTATCATCATTAATGATTATGTCATCCACATACACAATAAGAAAATATGTGTCCTTAACTAAGATATAAGGTGGTTAATTAAAAGAAGGAAGAAATAGCCTTAGCCATAGCTTAGAAAGAACACTACAATAGGTAGACTTGAGAAGATTTCCCTTGTGAACTATTGAAAGTTCAAGTAGAAGCCTCATAATATCTAGTAGAAGCATAAAGTATATTTAAGATCAACAAAGAAGAAATATTAGTTGGAGAAAAGATAAGCTTATTTTTAGGACAATATCATCATGATTCAATAGCTGATCGGAGCAAGAGGATGAGGTCTTTGAGTTGGAAAAGTAAGACTTTAATCATGGTAGATTTGAAGAGATGAGAACGTAAAGAGAATATGAGACAAAAGTATCCCGAATCCTTTTAATTTTCGAGGACGAAACTTTTATAATGTATGGGAGATTGTAACACTCGTATTTTTCCCCACTTAAGATTATTGGTTAGATTTAGAATATTTCGTAAAGAGATAGGGGTTAATTATAGATTGTAGCGCCTGAAAATTCCCAAAAATAATTTTAAAAATATTCTATAATTTTTCTGGAATTTTAGGATATTTTCTGGAATTTTTAGAGTAGTGGAAGTAGCAAAAACAAATAGGAACATAAAAAGTCTTAGGCAAGATTTGAACCCACATCTAGTTAGAATTTATAGCATTGAATCAATTTCGATAACCAAGGCGCCAAGGAGGAGTTTGTTAAAAAAAGGAGTTTATTTATTTTCACTTATATATAGTATAAGTTTTCCCATATCATTGACCAGCATTTTCTTTCATATAATAGCATATGTTATGACGAAGTTTTCTATGGTTTTTGTGAGTTAGATGATGTGCTTACTAAGCGTTGCTTACAGTTTGCATTCCTCATATTGCAGATAAATGAAAGGAAAAGTTTTAGGAAAGAGGAGGTAGCTGGAAAAGTGTTTGATGTGTGGTGTAGATGGAACCGCAGAATAAGATCAAGGAATTGAATAAATGTTTATTTTATACAAGAAGTTAATGTGTTTCTTTTTGCTTCCGCATGCTAAACAGAAAAATATTTGAGTTATTTTATTTAATGAGTAGAAGTTAAGGAAAGTTTAAGTACGTAACATCTCCCTATTAGTATAAGAAAGAGGGAGTGTTACAGCTTGTCTTCTCCATGCGAACAGGGCAGCGCGAACGTGGAACAGAGGCGGCAATCAGATGGCGACTGAAGACGGCGTTGGCGTCGGCAGTCGCAGGTGAGCAGCGGTCGGCTCACGGCGGCGCTAAGCTTCATCGATGTGCAGAAATAGAGGAGGTGGCACGAGTGGCAACGCTGGTCAATGGCGAAGGTCGGCAGTGTCTTCACTGTGGCGTTGGGCGGAAGGCGTCAATTGGACAAGGAAGAAGGCGGCGCTGGTCCATGCGGTCACAGGCGAGGTTTGAGCAAAGCGAGCGGCGGGCGGTCGAGCGCTAGTCTACTCCACGCGAGCAACACCGTAGGGGAGGCAGCGCGTTGCAGCGGATGCGAGCAGCGGGAAAGGAGGTGGCGGCGCATTAGGGCAGACGCGACCGCCGATTTCGCAGCTGTGGGAGGTAGCGACAGGCTGAGGCTCGGCTCTCCTTTAAAGCTTCCCCTGTTCCATTCTGAATCTTCCGCCAGCAGAGACGGGCACGAACGCGGTCTGTGCGAGACGCGAGCGCAGTGAACAGTCGTGTGTAGGTTTAATTGGGAATGCACAGTAAACCCGATTAAATCTAAACCACCGGCTAAACCCAATTAAAACCTAGGATTTATTAAAACAATTGAACCCGTTACTGTAGCGAATTGGGTTCAATTTTGGTTTGCATGGTTCACTAACCAAACGACCTCCGATTTGATCCAAACCAGTTTTGTTGGATTCGTCCTCGCGAGATGAACCTTTTTATCTATTTTATTTTATCAAAATCTTAACCTAACCCTAGTTCCTACTCATTAATCTAAATAAACTCAACCTAGTTACCTACTTAGCTTTTAATGCTTAATTATTAAATCTAATAATTAATCCCTCCTTAGTCTTTACGAATTCATTAGGGTTATTTATAATTAACCCTTATCTATTTATGAAATATTCTAAATCTGACCAATAATCTTAAGTGGGGAAAATCCAATCTTCAAGTTAATCATAGTAAATATGTCTAACTTAACAATTATTCTAAAAGAAGGGGAAGCATATATATTCTTTCTTACTTGGAAGGCAGCAGGATCGATGCTTGATGTGAGTGTGGTGGAAGGGCGGAACCTGCTCTGATACCATTTGTAACGCCCCCCCCCCCCCCCCCCCCCCTCTTTCTTATACTAATAGGGGATGTTACAATTAATGTCCCTCGATCTCATCATCACTTCTTGCAAGTAAAAGTAGTTTTTCATAAATAGCTTTTCGATTGGCATTGGTGACTTTACCACCAAAATGACGCTTCAAGAATGAGGAGTCCAATTTCAAGTCCAAGTCAAATGGTTGACCACTATGATGTAGACCAAGAACAACAGAGAAATCAACTGAAAGGGATGTTAATGTTATCACCAATAAAAAAAGAACATGAATCAACTTGAAATCTGTTTAGAAAATAATCAATCCGACCACTACTAATCGCAAGAATTGCATATCAATCCATTTGGCAAAAGGAGTATCATTTATTCTACTCCTCTGTTGCTCACCTAGGATTGACTTTAATTCTCCCATCACAATTTTAAAATACGGAGGGGAACATCGTGAAAAATATTCATTCTCATTATTCTTCTCATGATAATCATCATTAATTGGTTTGTCTTCTATAGCCATATCTATATTAAAAATCAATAATAAGGTTATACAAATAATTATTATTATAAATATAACTAGAAAAAAGAGAGCATACTATTCGAGCACATAATACATAAATTTTTTTCGCATATTGAGTATAAAAACTATCAGATTGATACACTAGTTTACTAATTGAGCATAGAATGCACAAAAAAAAAATTCACAAATTGAGTATAAAACCTATAAAATTGAGTACACTAGTTTACTAATCGAGCACATAATGCAAATAATATTTTTTTTCCTAAATTGAGTATAAAATCTATCAAATTGAATACACTAGTTACTAATTGAGTACAGTAAACACATAAAAAAAATATAACAGATTGAGTACAAAAAATATCAGATTGAGTATATAAGTTTACTAATCGAGCACATAATACACATAATATTTTTTTTTAAAATTGAATACAAAAACTATCAAATTGAGTATATTAGTTTACTAATCGAGTATAAATATATAGATTTATTTATCAGATTGAGTACAAAACTATTAGATTGGATAAACTACTATACTAATCGAGTACAATATATACATAAAAAAATTTTACTAGATTGAGTATAAAACTATCATATTGAGTATAATATTTTACTAATCGATTATAGTATATAATTTTTTTTTCAAATTGAGTAAAAAACTATAAAATTGAGTACATTAGATCAAGACCGAACATACAAAAATAATTAGATCACGAACGACCCTATAAAAACTATCAGATCAAGACAAACCCTACAAATTAAATTAGAGAAAATGGGTTGACAAAAATCTAAAACAATCAATAACACTTTCAAAACACAAAAAAATCAACAGATTACAAACCCTAGCTGAAAAATGAAAAAATCAGATTCTCCTTTATACCTTTTTTCAATTTCTTCTTCGTTTGAGTTCTTGGATATTTCTTCTTCGTTGTAGCTTGTATCGATTCGCCCAACCTTTTTTCCCCTTCATTTTTGGCGTCGATGACGATATTTTCCATTTTTTTATCGTCGGCAAAATGAAGTGATAGGTGAAGTAGATAGTAGGGACACTGAGGAACTTGGTTGCACTACAACAAAAATGACTTTTCGCAGCGCGCAAATATGTTATCCGCAGCGCACATCACACACTGCATAGTTGCAAGCTGTTAAAAGTCATTAGGCATCCGCAGCGTGCATTGCGCGCTGCGGAAGCTCGCATCCGCAACGTGCATTGCGCGCTGCGGAAGCTCACATCCGCAGCGCGCAATGCACGCTGCGGATGATCGCATCCACAGTGCACAATGTGCGCTACGGATGTGAGCTTCCGCAACGTGTATTGCGCGCTGCGACTGAGCAGCTTCTGCAGCGTGCATTGCGTGCTGCGACTAAAAGCTTCCGCAACGCGCAATGCACGCTGCGGATGTGATCAATCGCAGCGCGCAATGTGCGCTGTGGATGAAATAAAATAATTAAATCATTCAAATCATAATTATAAACTCAAAACTCAAATAATTAATAACATAAATACCACACACAAATATTATAAAAATTACACATTTATAATCCAACAATTATATATAACATTTACATTTTTTCACTCATGAAAATAATTTGTTCCACAATTATTATAAATGCCAATGTCAATGGCAAGCTGCCACACTTCTCTAACATCTTTATCTATTAGACTCAGGAAACTATACACGAGGCTAAGTTTCATCTTCTCACTTATAAAAGTGTTGGTTGATTCGATAAGCGACTTGAAGTTGATTTGGAGGATCACTACAAATAGCAGCATAACTGGAACAAGAATAAAACCAGTGCTAAGTTTCATCTCATAACAGATGAAGGAAACTAGAAAATGCATACAAATTTATTCACAAAAGTGACGTTAAAAGAGCATCCTCGACGGTCGTTGCTAATATTCCAGGCATTCCGACAGTCCAATTCAATGGAAGAACCCTGATAAAACAATGTAAATGTATTCAGATTTGGTACAAACAGCAAAGAAAACTAGATAAGACGAAGTTGTTACCCTGAATTCGATAAGCGACTTGAAGTTGGTTTGAATCCAGCAAAGAAACCTTGTTGATGTCGCAAGGGTTCCTCGTAGCACTTTGAAATTGTATGCAGAGAAAGAACTCTCAGATTGCAGTTTCAAATTCAAATTCAAATTCTACAGCTGTGATCCCACAAGGTGAAAACCAAATTCAAGAGCAAGAAAACAAGAGTGAACATGGAGCACCTACCCGTAGTGCGGATTGATGCCACTGGTCCCAGCTCCAAGCTCATGCATGTTGGTCTTCCCCACAAGGATGGCACCACATTACCTCAATTGCCTCACACAGCTTGCATCATCAATGCATGGCCTGTACTTGTGCAGCCATGTAGCTCCTGTTGATGGGTCATTTTCCTTTCAACCATTCTTGAGATGAATCAGACACAAACTTAGAGACTCTACCAGTTGTGGGATAGGGCAGGGTCGACCCCCATCCTTTATCGCTACAAGAATTCCATCCATGATCGAAATTGGAGCTCCTATGACAGATCCAAATGCATAAGTTAGTCTGAAAAAAAGTTAAAGCGAAATCTGCAGTTTAATTTCAACAAAACAATGCTTCCTCAACTTTGATATTATCCGCACTGTCATTAGGCGCGTCGTTAAAGCAACTATTAACGGCGCGCCTATGATGTGCGCTGCGATGACGCGCTGCGGAAAGTCATTTTTGTTGTAATGTTGATTTCAAAGTGGGTGGAAGGGTAATTGTGTCATTTAATTTATATAAAAAATATATATATTTAATTATCTTATCAATCCTATCAAGGAGTGAGAAGAAAGAAAAATATGGATCGGAAGTGCATGTAAAGAAGAATTTACCATCAGATAGTTTTCTCTAATTTACCGTCATTTAATTAGTTATTTATTTTTGTTAAAAATTAAAATGGTCTAACTCTACTTTTGAGAGAGAGAGTGAAGAAGCGAGGAAAGGAAAAAAATGGAATCGCAAATTTTAATTATACAATTCTTCGAAGTATTATTTTTAAAAAAAGATTTTATACTTTTAAACTAAAATAAATTTAATTACGTACAAAATTTTCAATTTTTCCCACTATAGTAATTTTAGTCACGCATTTGAATTATTTCACTAAATCCAAGAGTTTTATTTAGGTTTATGAAATAAAATACAAAAAATGGTGTTTATATATAGAATATGGTTCATGAACAAATTTCATATAAAATAATATAAATTTATAAAAATATACATTTAAAAAAATAAAATTACTTTCCTAACAATGAAAGGCTCTTGTGATGCCAGACAATCTAAAGGAAAAGTTGCCAAATTTGGAAAAAACCTTCACTATAAATAGAGAGGCACACCTCTCCTCCACGATTCAAATCAACGATGAGTAACAATATTCAAAGAGAAGACCTCCCGGAAGCCGAGCAGATCAGGATCACCAACAACATCTCACCGATGTCTTTATCCCCTGCCACCAATGCTCCGCTGACACCGTTAGAGAAAAAGCTGATCGACGAGCTCAATAAATTTAGTAGAGAGTATCCGAAGCTGTTTGATACTATGCATTACAATTTCTTAACTAAATCCTCCTCCAGTCGGAACAAACTGAACGATCAGTTCTTTGAAATCGACATCAAGCGTATGAAGATGTTTGATACTATGTGTGATATATTGACTAACGCCTCCTCCAGTCGGAGAACTCCCTTCCCGACGGAGAAGGTTCGCCGTCGTCCTATAAATTATTTCATCCCTATCTATTCTCGCGAATTGGGGGAAACGATGACCGCGCAGCTGAGGCAGTCCATCCAGGAGGAGAACAGGAGGAAAGAACTCCTTGACCGGATCTTGGACTGCAAGAAGAAGAACTTGCTTCTAGGGCCGAAATATACATTGGAGGTAATCAAATTCTTGAATAATATAATATTGTAGGAAGCTCATTTAAATCTTGATATGTTTTTTCAGAGAAGGAAGATAGAAAAAGAAATAAAATCTTTGGCGTTGGAGGTGGTTGACATGCAACGGAATCTTCACGAGGAGGGACCTGAGTTAAGCTCTACATAACTGCAGGGACAAAAAAACAAAGAAACTTTCTATTTTCTTTTAGGCATGCAAAACCAGAGATTGAAGGGAGAAAATGACTCGTGTAGAAAGTTCAAGAAGGTGGTTCGTCTTCCGTCGAAAAGATGGAGGATTGAGAGTTGAAGCAGAGATGCAGCTCACTGAGCAGATGAGGAGTCTTTAAGAAGTTGAAGTTGGAATTCAGTTTGGTTTTTTTTTTTTTTTTTTTTGAGAGTCATTGCTGGTTTTGGTATTCCAGAATTGAGTAATATTTTCTTTTTTTTTTTTGTTTTATCTTACAGCTTTAGAAATA
>NC_133875.1:6120447-6157224 GCF_044706935.1 Curcuma longa
ATAAGTGGTTAATGACCGTCTTGAAAACACAATGGACGGAACTTTTAATCAAGTGAAGCCCCTCTCATTCTTGAAAGGAGAGAAAATGTGTTATTCATATGATTTGACATCGGCTACCGATCGATGGCCGGTCTTTCTATTATATCTTATAACACAGTCTCTCTTCGGTCGAGGATGGGCCTCAAGTGCCGTAAATTCGGCATTGACAGCAAATATCTTCACAGTTCCTTTTGTGAAAACAAAAGCTTCTGCTGTTGCATTTGCTGCGGGCCAACCTCTTGGTTATTTCTCATCTTGGCCTTTGTTCTCCTTGTCACACCACTTTGTAATATGGTTGGCAGCAGAACAAGTGTATCCTGGAACTCGCTTTACAAAATATGCGAGGGGATGACCTTCTCATCTGTGATGATAAAGTTGCCCTGGTTTACCGTTCAATTGTGGATGAACTTGGAGTTTCAATATCATTATCAAAATCCTTGATCTCCGGGTGTATAGAGTTCGCTAAACGCTTTTATGTCAACGATCTTACTTTGGATTTGAGTCCAATTTCAGTTCGTTGCTTAGTCAACTTCTACCATCCTTATGGCTTACATGCTATAAGGTTAAAGTATCCTATAAGTAGGTTTAGTACCTTTTGTAGGATAGGTGGAGTTGGTTATAAGTCTTTAGCAAAGATCAACTCACAATCTTCTCCTAAAATCAATTTTAAGAGAACCTTGTGGTTGAAAGCTCTATTACCAATTGAATGGTGGCTAGGTAATGGTTTACCTCTTAACCCTTATCTCCAGGCCCAGGCAATCCATTACTTGAGGAAAGTAAGGAAGCCTAAGGAACCTCCTCCAAAAGAATTTTGTAAGTAAAGGAGGTTCAAACTTTTTATTGAATGGACCATTGGGCGATCTTGGGTTGAAGAATGGTTAATATCATTATCTTGGTACTGGCAAGTTGGAATGAGTTCTCAGGTGACAATATCTCAGCTTTTATTTGAGGGTCCAGTAGTTCCTTCCAATTGGAGGAATAATCGGACAGATTCAAATCTTGTTCGATTAGGAATCCTTTGGAAGCTCTACCGGTTTATTAATAGACTAGGACCTAACTATTATGGTTATCTCCTAGACCCTTATGTTGGAGCTGATATATTGTGGAAGCAATCCATAATATTGAAGGAGCATGTTCAAGGGTTGGAAAACTTTGAACATGTAGAGGTGGCTTACCACGTTCACTTTGTTCATTTGGTTTTGTCGCTTCAGTGACCCTCAAGATAAGACTTTCGGCGTCCACTGAGCAGAAGGAAAAGGAAGGAATATTCTACGGGGATAAGGGACCCCCCGATGGTTCCATTTTTTTTATCTTTTTACCAATCGAAGTTAGTCTTGTTTTGCTTTTTTGGATCTTGAATGGACGCCTGGGGAGGAGAGAAGGGGAAGCGTGTCGTTCGTACTGGAGTTATAACATTTGAATTTATCTTACATTCCACGTTCCCGAAACGGATGGTTTAGTTGTTCGCGGGCCTATCTATATGCATTTTTTTCTTTATTATAGTTCGGGGGGGCATAGTGAAAATAGAGCCGCCACGAAGTGCCCTCTCTTAAGGTGCCTATCGGGCTAGAGAGACTTACGTTTCTCTGCCCTAGGCATGTTCCTCCCGGTTAAGGAAGGTAACCCATGTCAGGACGAGACATCACCATTCCTGGATTCGGGCAATGGGACAGGTTCACCCAAGAAGGGGAAAGGAATGTAATAGAATAGGCGCGTTGGCCCTAGAAGAGAAGAGATCGAACCTAAGAGCACTGAAACCAGCTGAAACCCGGCAATCCCCACTCGCTTCATTTATCTAATAAGGGAGTACTAGGGTTTTCAACCCCTTGGTGATCCTTTTGGTCTTGTTTCCGCTCCTCTAGTAAGGTAGTGGAATCGAATTAGGTTAGCTCTTGCTGGCCGGCCCCCTAAGCCTAATTCCTGAAAGAATGGAATGGCGACAACCCGGTATTTGGGTTTTAGGAGGTGTAAGATCTGATCTCGCACTTCCTAACCTAGATATTTGGTTTGTTAACCTCGGTGTGTTTGTGTTGGTTTTGTTCAAACCATCCAACCACATCCCATTGTTAGTATCAATGGCACCATCCTTTGGTCATCACTTGATGATGATCATCAGGGCGAGTGGAGGGGACTCCTAGTCGGGAGGAGGAGTTAAGGTGGAAAGTTTGAATGTTGGTTGCAACTCAGAGTGGTCTGGTAGCTACTGGGGGCTACACATTAGTGTGGCTGGTTGGGAGTGTAGTAGAATGAACACTCCCCTTCGCCAAACCAATACCAAAGTGTAATAATACAACAATGGTAACCACTTCTTTCTTTCTTCTTCTCTTTTCGAGTTGAAGTCACTTTCCTGGTGGAAGATTTTGGAAAATCTTCGGAGGAGTATCTTAAAAAATATTATCCTCCTCATGTATGATGGTCTAACTAAGGAGATGTGTGTTGCTTCACATCTTATAGGTAAGCAGATATTACAATTGGGAAGGAAATCTGGCTGGCTGTTCGTTGCGCTTTATTTAAAGCAATGTTCAGTTTGCCTAATGTCCTTTCGGTCTGTTCCTTTAGGACAGATTCCCCAATCTGTAATGTCTGTACCGGTTTCCTTAACGGGATCTCGGCTTCCTAGGATTATACCATCTTTTCATAGACGGGAAATCCTGAGGAGGAGCCCTAAGGGTGATCAATTGAAAAAATTTGACTTGTCGGCTCTTAGTAAATTAATTTGACTAAGTAAGAGAGTGTCGGCGAGTACCTTTTCATCAATTGTTAACCCAGTGGGTTCCTTGGACAGTGTGCTAGAGATGGTCAGTCTAATCCGTGAGGATATGAAAGACCTTTTCTACCGCTATGTCCCTGGGATTAGGACAGTGCCCCTTTTTCAAGGGCTTAAGTTCAAACCAACTTGGAAAGCCTTACCTACTTATAAACTAACTCAAGATGTGCTTATCCGAAGGATGAAGCTGAAGGAGCGTGCGGCGGATTAGATCTTGTTTTGTCGCCTTTCCTTTTGAGTTATCTTCTTGGGTACACCTCATGACGTTTGTTCATAGTAGGGGAGTGGTCACAAGGAGTACTTTCCCTAGAATCCGTTACGCGTTCGACACCTCTAATAAATTAATGAGTGGTGTGGATCTGGACTGGTTTGAGAAAAGAATTGGTCCTTATCTTCCGACATGTGATGATCTTGGGGTTTCCCCTGTTTCCGGTCGACTGGGTTCTTCCATTGCCCCTAATATAGTAAAAGTAAAGTAAATTGCTGGCAAGAGACGTATCTTTGCCATTGGGAACTAAATCAATCAACGCTTACTGTATCCTATTCACGCTTGGTTGATGCGGGTTCTTAAAATGAGACCAATGGATGGTACCTTTAATCAAACCGCACCGTTAAAGCGCCTTTTAGGTGAACACGTGTGCTATTCCTATGACCTAACCGCCGCCACTGATAGGTGGCCGCTGGTTATGTTGTTCGAAATAATGCAGTGTTTGTTTGATAGGAGTTTAGCTTCAAGCGCGGTTAATTCGGCCTTAGCGACAATTTTGTTGTTCCCCCAATCTTTAATACTACGAAAAGCAAATTCTCAATAGTGTCTTTTATCGCTGGGCAGCCGTTAGGGTACTACGCCTCTTGGCCTCTGTTCACCTTATCACATCATATGGTGATTTGGTGGGCAGCCAATAAGGCCAGGTCTCCGCTTTGATAGATATGCAGTGTTAGGTGACGATGTCCTTATCGCTGATAAGGGTGTGGCCCTTGTCTACTCATCTATCTTAGATAGGTTGGGAGTTACAATATCTTATTCTAAATCCCAAATATCTGAGATTGGATGTGCAGAGTTTGCCTAAAGATTCTTGGTCGATGGGCTGTCCTCGGACCTTAGTCCGATTTCAGCTCGTTGTCTATCCAATTTCTTTCATCCCTATGGCCGCCATTAGGATGAAGTATCCTATCCTTAGGTTTAGTACCTATTGTAGGATCGGGGGAATTGGATACAGGAATCTTGGTAGTCTTCACAGCAAACGGTCATCGACGAGAAATCGATTACGTTTGTTTTGGGACAAGCCTAACCTTCCAGTTGAATGGTGGTTAGGTGGGGGCTCGCCTCTAAGCCCGTATCTACATGCTCGTTTGGTCCTCTTCTTACGTGACAGAAGACGACCTCGGGATATTGTACCGCCCCCTGTTGGTTTATTCCAACAGCCGGGTATGAGTGACTTCCTTGAGTGGTCACTGGTACGTTCTTGGATGGATGAGTGGCTACAATCGTAACTTTGGTACTGCCAGGTCGCAATGGATCCTGGTGTCACCGTTTCTCAATTGTTGGATGGCGGTCCGGTAGTTCCTTCAAAATGGAACGCTTCGCGAGCAGATGAAAATCTTGTTCGTTTAGGCCTCATTTGGAAGTGCTATCGGATTGTGCAGAAGTTAGGACTTGGTTATTGTCCTGGCTTGCTGCCGCCATATCCACTTTGGGAATATGAGTGGAGGCAGTATACATTATCATTAGATCAAGGTCAGGGCTTGGAAACCTCTGATCTTGATGACTGTTCGTTTGGTGGGTATAGACAAAATTTTATACTCATCGACGACAGTTCCATATGACCGTCAGCCATAAGACTTTCGGCGTCCACTGAAAGAATGGAATGGTATTCGCTAGCCTTTCAACCATCGACATATCTGTTCCCCGATCCTTCCACACCCGAGCAAACCAAGTCACGTTGCAGGGCCTGCTCTCGCATTTCTTTCATTAAGTTCGTGATCCGTGGAAGGCTTTGATCTTCTCTTCCCGATTCCTATACCATACGCATCTATCCTCATCTAGAGAAATGCTCTTTCCCCCGAACTAATGGACATAGGCCTCTTTAAAGAGAAATTCCATTTATATATAACCTACATCAAATTATGAACCCAAAAGAGCAGGTTCGGGCTAGCTCAGCTTGTTATGGCGAGACAAGCAAAAGCCATCTTTAGGGCTGGCATTGAATGAACCCCTTAGCTCCACTCAAAAAAGCTCTATACGCTCAATAGCGCGGTGTTTAAGGCAAAAAAAAGAAAGAGGCACCTAGTAAGTAGTTCTCTTTCCTAATACAAAAGCTCCAAACTAAACTCGCGATAATAAAAGCATGAAAAAGGAAACTCTCAGCGCGCTTTTAGCGCTCGCCTACTAACTAGGGGCATTTAAGCTCACCTTATAAAATAAAGGAAAAAAAGAACTAACCAAGCTTCTGAACAAGCGAAGAAAGGGAGACTAGAAAGAAAGAAATAAGGATCTTCGACTAGACGGATCTACTACAAGAGGTCATATATGACGTTGGGCTTTCAATCTCGATCTGCCAAATTATAGTTAGGGCAATCTAAAAGAGGCCTTTTCTTCTTTTTATATAGAACCTCTACCCGCCGAACCCCATACTATAATAAATTCCCGCTACTTTTCTTTCAGAACCTTATCTTCTTATCTGATTGACTTTCCGCCCCGTTACCTTTCTTTTTCGGGATTATGATCAGCAACTGGCACACCATAAAGAATAGGCTTTTGGCTGAAAAGAAAAAAAGCATTGCGCCTCGGTAAGAAGATATCCCGATAGATGGAAGACTAGCAAACCCATTACTTATCTAGAATCGCAGGACGCTCTTAGTCGATTTTTTGGATTCAGCCTTGTTAGTTGGTCAGATTGGTCTCGGAAAGCCCTCCTCTCATGTATGGCTTTTTTCTAGTTTCGTCTTCGCTTGGAGTTATTACCAGAGGACGAAACCCAAAGCTGGAGGAAGGGAAGAGAGTTCAGTGACTTCCGAGCTTAAGAGAGCTCCTGACCCAAGGTAGGAATCGCTTTCATCACAAATTGACGTAGATAGAATAGAGATAGAGGCATTCGAAGAAGCTGATAGACTAGACTGACTTATAACGAACTGGACTTAGCTGAACACCAAGCCAAGATCCATGAAAGATGGGTGGAATCGAATGGATCATTCCCTGAACTCATTGGACTGACCTTGCGAGGTTCCTGATTAGATAGATCACCTTCAATCGGAAGACTCAGTTGTCTCGTCCACATTCCTTCCCTGTCTTTCCCCAGGTAGGTCCATTCAGGCATAGAACTGGAGAAAACTACCAGGTTGATTGAGTGCTCGACAAAATGGAAATTGATTCATATATTCCAAAGGGAAGCAACTGAGCTTGATAGCTGTCACCGGATCAGTTCGTAGTGACTCCCGGGCAAGAAGAAGTCCAGTCTAGTCGTTTCCATGAGATAGGAAATCGAAGCGAAAGCAAGCCGGTACAGAGACCTCCGGTTTCAGAGCTGGCACCGGAGAAAACAGCCAAGCAAGGCAAAGCGATTCCTTCCTGTCTCCGGCCATGGAAGGATCTTGCCTTCTCTTTCCCGAGGTCTGTCTGCCCATGGAAGCAAGCAAAGAAAGAGTGGGAGTCAAGGCAGTCTTTGCTTTCTAAGGCCTCTATGCCAGTCTGCCCTTATGACCTTTAGTTATAGATAGGAGCCCCTCTATGGTATAAATTCCTTCCCAACGCTATCTGTCGAAAGGGAGAAGGCTTTTTCTCTATCTTATAGCCCGAATTTTCCTTCATTATGATTATGTATCATCTATGCCAAAGCTATTTCTCCGCTGGAAAATCCAAGAACTTGACTTCGATCTCTCTTCGCAACTCAAGCCAAAGAAAGGAAAGTAGGGCCCGGAAAGCGCTATCTCTTCTCTCTGCGCACGGATAACGGATTCCCGATCTTCCCGCCGGCCCGGGTACTACTCACCAGGGTAAGAAAAAAGCTCCCTTTCATAAAATAGGGAAAGTGCGCCCTCTAAGAAGGAAGGAAAGTGTGACTCCATTTCCCACCAAGCCCTACGTAAAGAGCTCCTGCTTCGCCTCTTTGAATCACTTCCAATGCCGTTATTCTCTTAATCCTTGTTCTTGCGGAATTTATATTGATTTTAGGGGACTCGATGACCTAAAAGTAGCGGCGGGTTAGGTTTGAGGAAGATGCGGCAGAACAATGAAGCTTTGCTTATTCAGTTAGGGTGGGGTATTCTTACTCAACCAAATTCGCTTTGGGTAACTGTCTTGAAGACTCAGTATATTTATGAAAAAGAAGGAGATGCTTTGCTGAAAGCAGCACGGAAGGCAGGCCCCGTCCCATAGGAGAGTGAATGGCACCCGTCCCAATAGGATAGTGAATGGAGCGAGTGAAACGATAGGATAGGAGGCAGTGAAGCAGAGAATAAAATAGGTGCGACCGAGGAATAAAGGAGTGCCGCTCAACGAAGTGAGTTCTTCTCGATCTCGAAAAGACAGCAGAGTCAGCTCACTCGCATCCCATTCAGACAGAAGCGTATGAGTCAGAGGGCAGAGGAGCAATTTACTATATTAGGGGCAAGTGAAGCTATGCCAATCATTGGAGGTGCCGTGAGGTCAGATCAACCTCTCATCTCACTAGGACCGGATCAACCAATAAGAAAGAGAAGGCTGAGTCCACGCAACAAAGTAAAGCGCAGCGCGATCTTTGCCACCGGTTGAAGCAATCCTATCGAAGCAATCCAGTCGCTAGTGACGCCATTAGTCTGGCTCGATAGGCATCGGACTCGGAGGCTCTACACCCGGGCTGATCAGTATGGGTAGTTCGGAGAAGTTGGCTAAGCTAGGTGAGAAGAACTGAAAAGCAGCAGTCTCATACTGGGTCTTCAGAACGTGCCTCAAGTTCTGACTTAGTAGGTTCGAATCGTGTCCCATCCCTAACTACTTGACTTAGAGTTGCCTATGAAGTATTCAGTAAAGTAGCCTATTCAGAGAGGAGAGGAGTCGCTCCAAGAAAAGAAAAAGAGTGAATCTCCCCGTGGTAGGAGCGAATGCAATGACTGGAGGTGCCGTGAGGAAGGTGTGCTATGCCAATGACTGGAGGTGCCGTGAGGAGACAGGTTCGGTAGAGGTTCGCGGAGTCGGTTCAATTAGCAACTTCAGTTATCCGCCATAGCTATTATAGAATTACAGAACCGGGCTGGTTGACTAAGCATGAAAATGGCAGAAATTGACAGTTGACTAGTACAGTTGACTAGTAGGACCTGCACGAAGAAAGGTGCGAGGAGCGGGCCTCACTAGCAGAGCAGGGATAAGTTCTCGTCGTCGGGTTTAATGGAATGCTGTCGTTCAAGTCGCCATCCATGAAGTTAAAGTAGCCGGGGAGAGGCCGACCTATAATAGAGCTTCCTTCATCTTACTTACCCACCTATAACCTTTTCTTTCCCACCACTGAGAGGCATGACGAGCCCACCACTGATTAAAGCGATTCATCATTACTTTATATAATAGTATAGCATGGAGCTTCGCAAGCAAGAGATCCAGATATGATAATGAAGCGCTCTCACTCGCTAGTTCTTTGTATTGGTCTTTCTCTCCCCGGGTTTCTTTAATTAGATTCTTCGGTTCGTCCCGTCTTCGAAGTTCAAGTGAATGGAGCTCACGATAGACCAATCCACTATTCAAGAAGAGCAGAGCCTAAGAGAACCCCGTTAACAAGAGAGGTGCTCACGAGCAGAAGCACATGCCTCTACTCTAGGAAAGGAAGCACATGCCTCTACTCTAGTAAAGAGAGGTGCGATGCGTACTCATGAAGAGCAAGATAGGTGCGAGCCAATTAATTTAATGCCTACTCATGAAGAGAAGATAGGTCCGAGCAATAGCAATTAATTTCATGCCTACTCGTACTCATGAAAAGATAGACCCACCGCTTCACCTTTTTTTTGATGCTTGCCGACCACTTAGTCGTAAATAGCCCCTTTGGCTATTTATCTGCTCTGCATAGCAGAGGTACTTATATTATATACAGGCGGATTAGTCTACTTAGTCGTAAATAGCCCCAAAGGCTATTTATATGCCTCTGCGTAGCAGAGGTACTTATCTTATATTATATACAGTTAGTCTACGCCAAAGGGGCTATTTATCTTCTTGGGGCTATTTATCTCCTTATTATAGAAATTGACCAGTCGGCTAAGAGTAATTCTCACATAGAGAAGCATATCTGCAGTAATTGACTATATGGCGACTTAATAAGCAGTAATTGACTATCTGAGTAAGAAAGTGAAAAAAGCAACAAATTCGATCTCCTATAGGGCCCAGTGCAACAGTTGATCTCTGTAAGGAAAGACCTAGAGGTGACAAAAAATCTAGTTGCCGGAGTTCGTTCAGTCGGTAAGTATAGTGCGGGAATCCTCTTTTGGCGGCCCATAGCCTAAGCCCTTCTTTAGCATGAATAGAGAAAGTGAATGCAATTAGAGCTACAGAGAAATAGACTGAGTTCATGTAAAGAGATTAAGAAAAGTAAAACGGAGTGATCAAGTAATGGTTTGGCCTCGCGTTGAATAAACTCTATGTACAACGAAGGTACAAATTGATCCTTAGAGATTGGGTTTGAGTCGTCGATTGATAGATTGAATTTCCTATAGAGATAGGGCTTCGTTGACTTTAGGGTTTGGGGATTGATAGATTTGACTTTAGGGTTTGGGGAGTCCTCGATTGTAGATAAGTGCAAGAAAGGGAAAGCAAGGAGTAAACTCCAGACCAGAGGAGTGAACTCCAGACCACAGGAAGGAATGCAAGGTAGAGAAACCGAACGACAGGAAAGACAGAACGAGATGCCAGGAAAGAAACCCAACAACAGGAGTGAACAGATGCAAACAAACAGAACGAGAAATGCAACGAAATCGAGTACTTACTTCGAGTACTGACTTCGATCGCAATGGCAAGGTACAGAAACCGAACGACAGATGCCAGGTATCGATCAAACAACAGGACAGAACAGATGCAAGGAAAGACAGTAAGGGTACAGAACGAAATGCAACGTATCGAGAGAAAGGACAGGTACAGAAATCGAGATAGGATCTTTCCCAATATATATACAGGGTTGAATAGTCGAGTACGGAAAGAGAGCTAACTGAATTCAGCTTCTTGGGGTTTGAGGTTCATGTTTTTCCTTCTTCAATTGAGTTTCGTATTGTATAGAAAGAGGGGTTGTCGATTGATAGCTGAATGAAGCTTCAAAGGGTTTGACTTCAGGGGAGTAGAGAAACAAAACAATGAATGGTCGTAACAATATAGCATATAAAGATCTAAGACTCAATTCAGCGATTTTATATTGATTTTATTTTAAGTACGATTTATAGATTTTGTTTAAGTTTCCTTACCTTATATTTAGGATTGTGCATTCCTGACCGATAGCCCTCTTGTGCTTTCAGAGAGTTGGAGAGGGGAGACAAAGGAATTCAAAAGAGTTGATAGGGTATTTCATAGAGAGGGGCTGAAGGGTATTGATTTGAGTTTCAAGACTACAGTTTAGAGATAGGGAAGCCTTTGGGATTGGCTGTTGTAGATTGCTTTCATTTCGTATGTCGATTGCTCAGTCGATTCGTACACTCTTTCGTCTGTAGAGAATGGGCTTCCTTTCCTTACCTTTAGCCATACTATAATAAATTGCGGTGACACTTGAATTGATTTGATCTGGGGTTGAGGGGAGTTGAGAAGTAGAGTTGTTTGAGCGTAGGCAAGGGGTTAGTTTGAATTGAGTAGAGAGATAGGGCTTCGTTGACTTTAGGGTTTGAGAGCGGAATGGAGATTCGTAGAGTTTAGTATAGGTATTTGAACTGGGACTGGGGTGACACTTGAATTGATTAGCTTTCTATGATTTAAAAAAAGTCTTTATGGGAGAAAAGGTTCAGGACAGAGAGCTCAATGGAGTTGGAGAGGGCCTTGAATTGATTTGATCTGGGTTTGAGTTCAGTCGTATAGAGATTATAGAGTAGTTTAACTATCGTAGATATGTAGTATTAACCATCCTTTCCCTCGCTTCGGGGAGGAAAGAACCTTCAGTTCAAAAGAGTAGAGAGGCAAGGGGTGACAAAGGAATTGAGTAGAGAGATTGCTGTCGTCTTGGGGATTACTGTAGAGGGGATTGCAGGCTGTGCCCTATCCTTCCAGTCATGGGTGCCGTATCCTTACCGTCCGGGATTGGGGGATTGAAGAGGGGTTTGACAGGATTGATGGTTGGGACTTTCCTGTTGGAGAGGACAGGACAGGAGAGAAGGATAGTGATTTGATAGTTGAATAGAGAGGGGTGACAGAGAAGAGAGTAGTGCAGGTGAGGATGTGCCGATCTTGTGCGATAGAGGATAGCGACGGGAACGAAGACGCGTCAGGTACTGAATCAGACCCTTCATAACTCGGCAGACGGAAAAGAGACTGGTATGCAATGCCTGTATTGAAGTCGATATTAGACTCTCCTAGCCCGTCTTCACTTCCAATTCTAACTCCACTCAGCAAGGAATAGAAGACTCCCGGTATAGTTACAAAGTGCTTTCTGCGCATGCGTCACTGACGCTAAGGTAGTTCTCCACCGTACCAATAGAGTCCAATTCACTCCCGTGGTCAAGCGAGCCGGCTCATTCGAATGGTCTGAATTAAAAAAGGAGAGTTCTTTCTCAACTCACTGATCTTGCCTTGAACTACCATGCTTTCGAAGATGAATCGGTATGAGAAGAGTTTGCGAACTCTATTCTCGCTCTCTCATCTTCTTTCTTAATGGAAGTTCTGCTCTTCTTGGAATTCAATTCCTTCGCTTCCCAAATATATAGTAAGGGCCGCATCTTGGAGGACTCTCCCTGTCCGCTTGCTCTTGCCCAACCCACGTACTCATCTTTGTCGCTCCCGATAGCAGAATTTGACTTTACTAGGCCCTTCGAGACTTTCCTTATGAGACAGCCGAGCACCTAGCTCCCAAAGAAGCCAGGCCAGCAGATAGAATAAGTACTTGACTTCTGTCCGCTCCCGAGTACTTGATGCGCATGACTCGAAGAATTTACTTTGATATTAGGGCCCACGCAAGCCGGGTCCTATTCACTATCTAACTCAGAATATTCAAATCATTCTGCCCTAACCGGGAGCAGGTGACATAGCGAGTGTCTTCCTTGCCTATACTTATAACCCCGTCCTTCGCTCCAGTAGAGACCGGTAGAGATGCGCCGCGTCGACTTCGCATGAGCTCCAGTTCCAAACATTATCGGCAGAGCCCTCCATAGCGTACGATCAAGCAAGATTCTTTGAAGGGGCTGTGGGACTCCTACCCCAGGTCTCAGGAAATAAAGGAAGGGCAAGGCCTAATATAAAAGTAAATTGATGCGGAATTTATATTGATTTTAGGGGAGGCATATTTCGACTGTAGGTAGAGAGCGCTAATTAGGGAAAGACTCAAAGTAGGAGTACGTCATAGAGATAGGATCCCGATCTACGCTTTCTTTCCCCGATCTACGGTTATGTTAGCTGGGAGGGGTACGGATTAGATAGCCTACGGTCAATTCTTTGAGCTTTACGTCACGTTCCTACGGGGGCAGTTGCTTTTTTCCGGGAACCAAAGAGAGCTCGCAAGAATATATAGGCGGGCCGGGGAGAGAAGGCTCTATCTATAGGCGGGCTAATTCAACAAGGGGGAGGCGGGCGAGATTCAGTGCTCCCCTAATATAGTAAATTGAGGAGTGGATTGGACCAGGAACTATGCTCTATTTTGATGCTCAAGCTAATCTCTCTAACCTCTCGTTCAAGCCTACATTGGAGCGAGTGCCGAATAACTAGACCATAACTTGCTAAGCCCGCTACGAGAGATGAAGGTCAGACCGAGAGATGAAGGTAAGCGTCAGCGTCCTCGGTTAGCCCCGCTAGCTGTACTCATTCTCTCCCCAGCTCTCTACACTTGTCAAGGGTTTAGCTTCATGGGCATTGCCAGGATCAAGGTCTGAAACTCTCTGTTCAGATGCAGTGCGTCTTGATGACAGAGTTCACGACTATTTAGACTCCTATAGACCTATTATACTACATTAAGTGCTTTTTCCCGTGCGACAGCTCTCTTAGGAAATCCATTCACTTATCGCCAGAAAGAGCAATCAAAGTGAGGCAAGCGGTTCACTGCTTTCGATTAAGGTCTGAGACCCGTGGGGGCTATGTAGATGTACCACTCCGTCCCTGTTTGATCGCTTGACACCGTTGGCGAAGTACAGTGAAGGTTGGCCTAATATAGTATAGTGGCTCTCAACATCAATTTACTTTTATATTAGGAATTTACTTTACTATTAGGCCAGACCTCTTATAGCGCGATTCCCTTCCCTTCTAGCTAGCCAAGAAAGAAAGAAGTCCATTTGCGGCGCGCAGCGGAGTCATGAAAAAACCTTATATACGCAATTTAAGGAAATACCATTTATACTGGGGGAAGTTGCTAGTTATCTAATCGACTATTGAACCATATCACCAGAAAGTGACTCGCTAGGGACTCCGGGACTCAAGGTAGGCGTATTAGGGTGTAGGGATGGCTAAGATAGGCGTATTCGGATTTTCTCGGCAATAAAATAATTTGTTATTAAATAAGATAATAGTGGCGTATTAGGATCGGCTGGATCGGGTAGGCGTATTAGGGTGTAGGGATGGCTTCTTCGGCTTATCTTTTCTGCTTCAATAAGGATCTTTATCTTCGGCTTATCTTATATTGGAAACTTTTCCAAGTTCTTTTCTTTCACTCGTTCCGTTCAGTTCAAGTTGAGAGCGCCTGGCATGTTTGTGCGAACTCTTTCCTCCCCCGCCCCGTACGAGTTCTCGTTCTATCTTTTGTGCACTTTCTTTGATCTTGTCAAGCCGGGAAGAAGAATGGGAATCTCACGGCCTAATATAAAAGTCAATTTCGGCACAGGCTTCCCTTCCATATCTATAGGCAAGTTACATTCCAATGTAAGAAGTAGTATCTATAGGCAAGATTCCAATGTAAGAAGTAGTATCTATAGGCAAGATTCCAATGTAAGAAGTAGTATCTATAGGCGAGATCCCAATGTAAGAAGTAGTTGGGGCTGGTCGGCCTTGATTTCATTCGAGAGTTGCATGGGCGAGTCAGAAAGTCCTCTCCTTATCTCCGCCATAGAATCTTCGGTGCGCCTAATATAAAAGTAAGTTCCTAATATAAAAGTAAATTGCGGGAGAAAAGGTTCGATTACAGTTCCCTGCGAGAGCTCTTTCTTTTGCTGCGTAATTTACTATATTTTTAGGGGCAGGAGATCGACTAGCTCGTGCAACGCTAAGCGAGAGCCTACCAGCTCGTTCGTCAAGTTCAACAGTGTGCGTATCAGGTCAGAGTTTCTCTTTCGTAGTCGACTTGCGAGTTCAGTAGTTCAAGACGTATCAGGTCAGAGTTTCTCTTGCGTACTCGACTTGCGAGTTCAGTAGTTCAAGACTCATTCATCTTGCTGAAGAGTTATAGTTTAATAATTATAGGTGCTTTATAGGATTAAAAGACTAAGATAAGCTAAATTACTTCTTATAGGGGCTGATAACGTAGGGTGTCTTCGGTTATGGTAGGCGTATTCGGGTGTAGGGTAGGCAAATAATCTATATTTGTATAAGAAATCCCAATTATGTGAGGCTTTTAGAAATATAGTAAATTGGAAAGAGTGAAGCCTCAATATTACCGTAGCCTTTGCTCACGTAAGAGCGGCATTGTCCCTACCTCTTGACTCACCTCCCGAAATACTCGACTTGGACGGCAGGATTTCTATTCTCCTCTTTTCTTTATATAAAAATAAGAAAGCAATAGCGGGTCGTAAGGATCCAAGATAGAAGTAGCCCATATAATTAGTCTCAACTACCTATCTATAGCCCCAGAAAGAAGCCTAAAATAAATATAAAGAAGCGTATCATCGGAAATGAATGGGAAGACCAACTCAACCTATTAACCAGGCCCCTGACGTGTGGGCATCTCTACAACAGTGAGCTCGTTAACTCCCTCCTATGCTGGGGCTAGTCCTACTATGCCTATCTAAGTGAATAGAAAGAGGCATATGCCCAAGCCACTATTATCTCCCGAGATTCAGAACGAATTGAATGAACTGGCACGGGTACCGGTATCAGTTCTTCGTCCACGTCGCTCCGCATTAGTCTATCCAACCGCTAAAGCACATCCCCTTTAATATATTAAATTCGATGTAGTGAACCTACGCTCAACGACTCTCGCCTCAACCGCAGCCACCCGCCAATATAAAAGTAAATTGCCATTCACTCTTTCCATGAACGCTACTGGTAATAATCTGCTTCTGTTATAGGGAGAATAGAAATCCTGCCGTCGAAGAACTGTCTCTTTCGTTATAGTATTAAGAATAAGTGTTCGATGTTTAATCCGCGTTTAGAATCACTATGCCCATCAAATGCTCGATTTCAAGTTAGGGTATGAACTATAATTGTTTGCGAATCAAAGTGCTTTTTGCTTTCTTTATACTTGCAACTATATACATTATTCTATAGGATTTGAACTTATATTATATTCATTTCCTTTCTCAAAATTCCCAAAAATAATTTTAAAAATATTCTATAATTTTTCTGGAATTTTAGGATATTTTCTGGAATTTTTAGAGTAGCGGAAGTAGCAAAAACAAATAGGAACATAAAAAGTCTTAGGCAAGATTTGAACCCACATCTAGTTAGAATTTATAGCATTGAATCAATTTCGATAACCAAGGCGCCAAGGAGGAGTTTGTTAAAAAAAGGAGTTTATTTATTTTCACTTATATATAGTATAAGTTTTCCCATATCATTGACCAGCATTTTCTTTCATATAATAGCATATGTTATGACGAAGTTTTCTATGGTTTTTGTGAGTTAGATGATGTGCTTACTAAGCGTTGCTTACAGTTTGCATTCCTCATATTGCAGATAAATGAAAGGAAAAGTTTTAGGAAAGAGGAGGCAGCTGGAAAAGTGTTTGATGTGTGGTGTAGATGGAACCGCAGAATAAGATCAAGGAATTGAATAAATGTTTATTTTATACAAGAAGTTAATGTGTTTCTTTTTGCTTTCGCATGCTAAACAGAAAAATATTTGAGTTATTTTATTTAATGAGTAGAAGTTAAGGAAAGTTTAAGTACGTAACATCTCCCTATTAGTATAAGAAAGAGGGAGTGTTACAGCTTGTCTTCTCCATGCGAACAGGGCAGCGCGAACGTGGAACAGAGGCGGCAATCAGATGGCGACTGAAGACGGCGTTGGCGTCGGCAGTCGCAGGTGAGCAGCGGTCGGCTCACGGCGGCGCTAAGCTTCATCGATGTGCAGAAATAGAGGAGGTGGCACGAGTGGCAACGCTGGTCAATGGCGAAGGTCGGCAGTGTCTTCACGGTGGCGTTGGGCGGAAGGCGTCAATTGGACAAGGAAGAAGGCGGCGCTGGTCCATGCGGTCACAGGCGAGGTTTGAGCAAAGCGAGCGGCGAGCGGTCGAGCGCTAGTCTACTCCACGCGAGCAACACCGTAGGGGAGGCAGCGCGTTGCAGCGGATGCGAGCAGCGGGAAAGGAGGTGGCGGCGCATTAGGGCAGACGCGACCGCCGATTTCGCAGCTGTGGGAGGTAGCGACAGGCTGAGGCTCGGCTCTCCTTTAAAGCTTCCCCTCACTACAAAAAAACACTGATTTTGGGACGAATTCTGCAACGAATTTTAAAAAAAAATTCGTTGCAGAATATTTTGCGACGAATTTTGCGACGAATTATTTTTCGTTGCTATAAAGTCGCCGCCAAGTTTGGCGACAAAATTTCTTGTTTCGTTGCAGATATTTGCGACGAAAACTAAAATTCGTCCCCAAATTCGTTGCAGATTTGCGACGAAAATAGAATTCGTCGCAAATCTGCGACGAATCATTTTCGTTGCAGATTTGTGACGAAATTTTTTCGTCGCAGATTTGCGACGAAAATCGAATTCGTTGCAAATCTGCGACGAATCATTTTCGTTGCAGATTTGCGACGAAATATTTTCGTCGCAGATTAGCGACGAATTCTATTTTCGTCGCAAATCTGCGACGAATCTGATTTTCGTCGCAAATCTGCGACGAATTTGGGGATGAATTCTGGGATGAAATAATTTTCATCGCAGAATTCGTTGCAGATTTGCGACAATTCTGGGACGAAATCATTTTCGTCGCAGAATTCGTTGCAGATTGGCGACGAATCTAGTTTTCGTCGCAAATCTGCAACGAATTTGGGGACGAATTTGGCGACGAAATCATTTTCGTCGCAAAGTTCGTCGCAAAATCAAAATTTTTCTTTCCTACCCCTTTATTTGATGATTATCCCATATATACAATACACGATCCAATCGGATCGAATCAAATTTTACAAATAACCTGTACACATATTAATATCAATCCACATCCACATACACATATCAATTCACACAAATTAAAATCACAAACATCCACATCTATATATATCGTCAATCCACATTCTACAAATTAATATACATATCAATCCACATCCACATACATATATCAATATATGTAATGTCAAGAGGGTTGAGGATAAAGAATTAAAAAGATGCAATAGAATCATTGTGCTCGTTTTTGCTCTCCGGAGACTCTGCTTCTTTCTCCATCAATATCTTTTTTTCTCCTGCATAAGAAAACATGATAAAGAGAAAGTATCATTCTTGAAATTAAAACTTAAACCTATAAACTAAATATGTAAAGACACTTTAGGAAATATATAAAATATATTTTAGGAAATATTTTATGTTAAATAAAATACACTTTAAAAATTATTCTCTACTAAAATGAATGATTTTGACTATCACCTATATGATGCCAGATTTGGTAGAGAATGTAGCTCTCTAAAACATGATATAATACAAAAAAGCTTTGTATTGAATAATCTCTAACAAGTATTGGACCTCCTAATCAAAATTTACCAATTTAAACTAATAATAAGAACAAAAAATAAAAAAGGACTTCAGACAAAGTTTGTACTACTTACCTCTAGTCTTAAGTATTCCTCTCTCCATACCAATGTACCATACATGAATGTATCATCACCAGCACCATTGAATGATGTTTAGCTCCTACTTTTTGGTATTGTCTACACAGATCTTATTCCTCTATTAGATAAATCATATAAATTATGAGAAAGGGGTGAAGCTCCCCGTGATGTTAATATAGTTACATTTTGATGGCATGACCACGCTTAGAAGTATTTCTTACTAATTCTCGGATTGAATGAAGATTTGTACGTTATCATGATTATGTTTGTAAATGGGAGACGAGCCATGAAAAATGATAATGCATGATTCTATGCTTTGATTGCTTATTTGTATTGATCACCATGCTCGATTGAAATATCTTATGACAAACAAGTCTTTTATCCCATATTATTGTTTTGGTAATTTTTGATGTGTGAAAAAGGCATAGAAATGTAGAAGTTTAAGTTGGAGTAAATGGTCACCTCAATGATAGCTCAACTCGCGAGCGGTTAACCCAGATGGAGGGGAGCTTAGCCTGAGGGGAACAAAGTACTTTTTATATTTATTAGCACTCTAATTTAAACAGATTATCATATATTAAAAGGAAATATCGTTAAGGCAACAACTTGTACCTTGTGATTCAACCTTAAACATGTTATTTTGACATGCCAATGATATGCTTAAGTTACATGTATTTTGTGTTTTGATATGCATGTGCATCAAGTGTAGCTTAAATCAGATTGTTACGCTGGAGCTCAATGGTCTTCGAGAGATGTAGGTTTCGATCGATGGAGTGTGTTACTTGGATTGGGATTTTACAATGGAATTCGGGCAGGAGCTTAATGAAGTTGAGGGGTTAAGTTACAAGTTAACCATAAGATATAAGTTGAGGGCTATATTTAAAATTCTCGAAAGAACTTTTGAGCACTAAAAGCTCATGGTTTGCTTAATCTAATAAAGTGCCGTTCAAGAATTTGGAAGTTTCATCTTCATTAAGTTATTATTGATAATTTGCTCTCTCATTAGCTTACATACGATCAGGATGTATTATTGTTTATAGAAGTTTACCTTATCATCTCCTTTGAAAGGACAAATAAGAGCAAAGCCTCCAGATCACAATTTTTAAAATACAATGTCATAAGGAGAGTTATTTTGTTTTTGTGGAGATGAAAAGTCGAAAATGAATGGAAAATGTCAAAGCAAAAAAGGGGAGGGTTGGGGTCGGCTCTCACCGTGTTATATCCCTTCAGCTGTCCAAACGCTGCTGCTCCTGTGGCAAGTTTCCATCCTTACAACAAGACTGCTGTGGCATCATCTTCTCTCCCCTATGAGACCACAGACAAAGGACGCCCGACGCCGCCTAGGGCCAGGCAGCGCCGCCCGACGCCGCCCGACGTCCGACGATGTCTCTCCAGCAGTGCCGGCGGTGAAAAACATAGGAAAAAAAAAATAAAAAGGAAGGAGGAAGCTTACCATGTGAGGAGGAAAGATTTCGGAGAGAACTCGGCCAGAAATCAGCGAGATCCGGCGAGGGAGAGCTTCGGCGAGGGAGAGATCCGGCGAGGGAGAGCTTCGGCGAGGGAGAGATCCGGCGAGGGAGAGCTCCGGCGAGGGAGAGAGATCCGGCGAGTGAGAGAGATCCGACGAGGGAGAGGAGTTTCGGCGAGAGCTGCGGCAGAAACTTCGCTGCGGCAGAAACTTCGATCGCGTGGGAGAAGAAAAGAAAAGTTCGGAGTTAGGGATTTAGTAAGTTTTTTGCGACGAAACCAACTTCGTCGCCAAATTCGTCGCCAAATTGGCGACGAATAATCATATTCGTCGCCAAATTGGCGACGAACAATAAAATTCGTCGCCAAATTGGCGATGAATCGGGCATTTGTCGCCAAATTGGCGATGAATCGGGCATTCGTCGCCAAGTTCGTGTGAGAGAAGAAAAGAAAAGTTCGGATCTAGGGTTAAGTTTTGCGACGAAAACCTTATTCGTTGCCAAATTCGTCGCCAATTTGGCGACGAACAATTAAATTCGTCGCCAAATTGGCGACGAATAGTGTATTCGTCGCCAAGTTCGCGTGGGAGAAGAAAAGGGAAATTCAGATTTTAGTGAAGTTTTGCAACGAAAACCTTATTCGTTGCCAAATTCGTCGCCAATTTGGCGACGAATTTCTTATTCGTTGCTAATTTGGCGACGAACAATTAAATTCGTCGCCAAATTGGCGACGAATAGTGTATTCGTCGCCAAGTTCGCGTGAGAGAAGAAAAGGAAAATTCAAATTTTAGTGAAGTTTTGCAACGAAAACCTTATTCGTTGCCAAATTCGTCGCAAATTTGGCGACGAATTTCTTATTCGTCGCCAATTTGGCGACGAATTTCTTATTCGTTGCTAATTTGGCGACGAACAATTAAATTCGTCGCCAAATTGGCGACGAATAGTGTATTCGTCGCCAAGTTCGCGTGGGAGAAGAAAAGGAAAATTCAAATTTTAGTGAAGTTTTGCAACGAAAACCTTATTCGTTGCCAAATTCGTCGCAAATTTGGCGACGAATTTCTTATTCGTCGCCAAATTGGCGACGAATTTCTTATTCGTCGCAAATTTGGCGACGAATTTCTTATTCATCGCCAATTTGGCGACGAACTTCTTCTTCGTCGCCAATTTGGCGACGAACTTCTGTTTCGTCGCCAATTTGGCGATGAACTTCTGTTTCGTCGCCAATTCGGCGACGAATTTGGCAACGAATAAGTTTTTGCAACGAATTTTGCGACGAATATATTGAGTTGCTAAATTGGCAACTAATATTTTTTTCGTCGCAAAGTTTGTTGCAGATTAGCAACGAAATTTTGATTCGTCCCAAAATTCGTTGCTGATTGGCGACGAAAACTATTCGTCCCAAAAATTCGTCGCAAAATACCTGTTTTTTTGTAGTGCCTGTTCCATTCTGAATCTTCCGCCAGCAGAGACGGGCACGAACGCGGTCTGTGCGAGACGCGAGCGCAGTGAACAGTCGTGTGTAGGTTTAATTGGGAATGCACAGTAAACCCGATTAAATCTAAACCACCGGCTAAACCCAATTAAAACCTAGGATTTATTAAAACAATTGAACCCGTTACTGTAGCGAATTGGGTTCAAATTTGGTTTGCATGGTTCACTAACCAAACGACCTCCGATTTGATCCAAACCAGTTTTGTTGGATTCGTCCTCGCGAGATGAACCTTTTTATCTATTTTATTTTATCAAAATCTTAACCTAACCCTAGTTCCTACTCATTAATCTAAATAAACTCAACCTAGTTACCTACTTAGCTTTTAATGCTTAATTATTAAATCTAATAATTAATCCCTCCTTAGTCTTTACGAATTCATTAGGGTTATTTATAATTAACCCTTATCTATTTATGAAATATTCTAAATCTGACCAATAATCTTAAGTGGGGAAAATCCAATCTTCAAGTTAATCATAGTAAATATGTCTAACTTAACAATTATTCTAAAAGAAGGGGAAGCATATATATTCTTTCTTACTTGGAAGGCAGCAGGATCGATGCTTGATGTGAGTGTGGTGGAAGGGCGGAACCTGCTCTGATACCATTTGTAACGCCCCCCCCCCCTCTTTCTTATACTAATAGGGGATGTTACAATTAATGTCCCTCGATCTCATCATCACTTCTTGCAAGTAAAAGTAGTTTTTCATAAATAGCTTTTCGATTGGCATTGGTGACTTTACCACCAAAATGACGCTTCAAGAATGAGGAGTCCAATTTCAAGTCCAAGTCAAATGGTTGACCACTATGATGTAGACCAAGAACAACAGAGAAATCAACTGAAAGGGATGTTAATGTTATCACCAATAAAAAAAGAACATGAATCAGCTTGAAATCTGTTTAGAAAATAATCAATCCGACCACTACTAATCGCAAGAATTGCATATCAATCCATTTGGCAAAAGGAGTATCATTTATTCTACTCCTCTGTTGCTCACCTAGGATTGACTTTAATTCTCCCATCACAATTTTAAAATACGGAGGGGAACATCGTGAAAAATATTCATTCTCATTATTCTTCTCATGATAATCATCATTAATTGGTTTGTCTTCTATAGCCATATCTATATTAAAAATCAATAATAAGGTTATACAAATAATTATTATTATAAATATAACTAGAAAAAAGAGAGCATACTATTCGAGCACATAATACATAAATTTTTTTCGCATATTGAGTATAAAAACTATCAGATTGATACACTAGTTTACTAATTGAGCATAGAATGCACAAAAAAAAAATTCACAAATTGAGTATAAAACCTATAAAATTGAGTACACTAGTTTACTAATCGAGCACATAATGCAAATAATATTTTTTTTCCTAAATTGAGTATAAAATCTATCAAATTGAATACACTAGTTACTAATTGAGTACAGTAAACACATAAAAAAAATATAACAGATTGAGTACAAAAAATATCAGATTGAGTATATAAGTTTACTAATCGAGCACATAATACACATAATATTTTTTTTTAAAATTGAATACAAAAACTATCAAATTGAGTATATTAGTTTACTAATCGAGTATAAATATATAGATTTATTTATCAGATTGAGTACAAAACTATTAGATTGGATAAACTACTATACTAATCGAGTACAATATATACATAAAAAAATTTTACTAGATTGAGTATAAAACTATCATATTGAGTATAATATTTTACTAATCGATTATAGTATATAATTTTTTTTTCAAATTGAGTAAAAAACTATAAAATTGAGTACATTAGATCAAGACCGAACATACAAAAATAATTAGATCACGAACGACCCTATAAAAACTATCAGATCAAGACAAACCCTACAAATTAAATTAGAGAAAATGGGTTGACAAAAATCTAAAACAATCAATAACACTTTCAAAACACAAAAAAATCAACAGATTACAAACCCTAGCTGAAAAATGAAAAAAATCAGATTCTCCTTTATACCTTTTTTCAATTTCTTCTTCGTTTGAGTTCTTGGATATTTCTTCTTCGTTGTAGCTTGTATCGATTCGCCCAACCTTTTTTCCCCTTCATTTTTGGCGCCGATGACGATATTTTCCATTTTTTTATCGTCGGCAAAATGAAGTGATAGGTGAAGTAGATAGTAGGGACACTGAGGAACTTGGTTGCACTACAACAAAAATGACTTTTCGCAGCGCGCAAATATGTTATCCGCAGCGCACATCGCACGCTGCACAATTGCAAGCTGTTAAAAGTCATTAGGCATCCGCAGCGTGCATTGCGCGCTGCGGAAGCTCGCATCCGCAACGTGCATTGCGCGCTGCGGAAGCTCACATCCGCAGCGCGCAATGCACGCTGCGGATGATCGCATCCACAGTGCACAATGTGCGCTACGGATGTGAGCTTCCGCAACGTGTATTGCGCGCTGCGACTGAGAGCTTCCGCAGCGTGCATTGCGTGCTGCGACTAAAAGCTTCCGCAACGCGCAATGCACGCTGCGGATGTGATCAATCGCAGCGCGCAATGTGCGCTGTGGATGAAATAAAATAATTAAATCATTCAAATCATAATTATAAACTCAAAACTCAAATAATTAATAACATAAATACCACACACAAATATTATAAAAATTACACATTTATAATCCAACAATTATATATAACATTTACATTTTTTCACTCATGAAAATAATTTGTTCCACAATTATTATAAATGCCAATGTCAATGGCAAGCTGCCACACTTCTCTAACATCTTTATCTATTAGACTCAGGAAACTATACACGAGGCTAAGTTTCATCTTCTCACTTATAAAAGTGTTGGTTGATTCGATAAGCGACTTGAAGTTGATTTGGAGGATCACTACAAATAGCAGCATAACTGGAACAAGAATAAAACCAGTGCTAAGTTTCATCTCATAACAGATGAAGGAAACTAGAAAATGCATACAAATTTATTCACAAAAGTGACGTTAAAAGAGCATCCTCGACGGTCGTTGCTAATATTCCAGGCATTCCGACAGTCCAATTCAATGGAAGAACCCTGATAAAACAATGTAAATGTATTCAGATTTGGTACAAACAGCAAAGAAAACTAGATAAGACGAAGTTGTTACCCTGAATTCGATAAGCGACTTGAAGTTGGTTTGAATCCAGCAAAGAAACCTTGTTGATGTCGCAAGGGTTCCTCGTAGCACTTTGAAATTGTATGCAGAGAAAGAACTCTCAGATTGCAGTTTCAAATTCAAATTCAAATTCTACAGCTGTGATCCCACAAGGTGAAAACCAAATTCAAGAGCAAGAAAACAAGAGTGAAACATGGAGCACCTACCCGTAGTGCGGATTGATGCCACTGGTCCCAGCTCCAAGCTCATGCATGTTGGTCTTCCCCACAAGGATGGCACCACATTACCTCAATTGCCTCACACAGCTTGCATCATCAATGCATGGCCTGTACTTGTGCAGCCATGTAGTCCCTCCTGCTCATGGGTCATTTTCCTTTCAACCATTCTTGAGATGAATCAGACACAAACTTAGAGACTCTACCAGTTGTGGGATAGGGCAGGCAGTCGATCTCATCCTTTATCGCTACAAGAATTCCATCCATGATCGAAATTGGAGCTCCTATGACAGATCCAAATGCATAAGTTAGTCTGAAAAAAAGATAAAGCGAAATCTGCAGTTTAATTTCAACAAAACAATGCTTCCTCAACTTTGATATTATCCGCAGCGCATTTTATTAGGCGCGTCGTTAAAGCAACTATTAACGGCGCGCCTATGATGTGCGCTGCGGATGATGCGCTGCGGAAAGTCATTTTTGTTGTAATGTTGGTTTCAAAGTGGGTGGAAGGGTAATTGTGTCATTTAATTTATATAAAAAATATATATATTTAATTATCTTATCAATCCTATCAAGGAGTGAGAAGAAAGAAAAATATGGATCGGAAGTGCATGTAAAGAAGAATTTACCATCAGATAGTTTTCTCTAATTTACCGTCATTTAATTAGTTATTTATTGTTAAAAATTAAAATGGTCTGACTTTTGAGAGAGAGAGTGAAGAAGCGATAGGAAAAAAAAAGACTTCAATGGAATCGCAAATTTTAATTATACAATTCTTCGAAGTATTATTTTTAAAAAAAGATTTTATACTTTTAAACTAAAATAAATTTAATTACAAAATTTTCAATTTTTCCCACTATAGTAATTTTAGTCACGCATTTGAATTATTTCACTAAATCCAAGAGTTTTATTTAGGTTTATGAAATAAAATACAAAAAATGGTGTTTATATATAGAATATGGTTCATGAACAAATTTCATATAAAATAATATAAATTTATAAAAATATACATTTAAAAAAATAAAATTACTTTCCTAACAATGAAAGGCTCTTGTGATGCCAGACAATCTAAGGAAAAGTTGCCAAATTTGGAAAAAACCTTCACTATAAATAGAGAGGCACACCTCTCCTCCACGATTCAAATCAACGATGAGTAACAATATTCAAAGAGAAGACCTCCCGGAAGCCGAGCAGATCAGGATCACCAACAACATCTCACCGATGTCTTTATCCCCTGCCACCAATGCTCCGCTGACACCGTTAGAGAAAAAGCTGATCGACGAGCTCAATAAATTTAGTAGAGAGTATCCGAAGCTGTTTGATACTATGCATTACAATTTCTTAACTAAATCCTCCTCCAGTCGGAACAAACTGAACGATCAGTTCTTTGAAATCGACATCAAGCGTATGAAGATGTTTGATACTATGTGTGATATATTGACTAACGCCTCCTCCAGTCGGAGAACTCCCTTCCCGACGGAGAAGGTTCGCCGTCGTCCTATAAATTATTTCATCCCTATCTATTCTCGCGAATTGGGGGAAACGATGACCGCGCAGCTGAGGCAGTCCATCCAGGAGGAGAACAGGAGGAAAGAACTCCTTGACCGGATCTTGGACTGCAAGAAGAAGAACTTGCTTCTAGGGCCGAAATATACATTGGAGGTAATCAAATTCTTGAATAATATAATATTGTAGGAAGCTCATTTAAATCTTGATATGTTTTTTCAGAGAAGGAAGATAGAAAAAGAAATAAAATCTTTGGCGTTGGAGGTGGTTGACATGCAACGGAATCTTCACGAGGAGGGACCTGAGTTAAGCTCTACATAACTGCAGGGACAAAAAAACAAAGAAACTTTCTATTTTCTTTTAGGCATGCAAAACCAGAGATTGAAGGGAGAAAATGACTCGTGTAGAAAGTTCAAGAAGGTGGTTCGTCTTCCGTCGAAAAGATGGAGGATTGAGAGTTGAAGCAGAGATGCAGCTCACTGAGCAGATGAGGAGTCTTTAAGAAGTTGAAGTTGGAATTCAGTTTGGTTTTTTTTTTTTTTTTTTTGAGAGTCATTGCTGGTTTTGGTATTCCAGAATTGAGTAATATTTTTTTTTTTTTTTTGTTTTATCTTACAGCTTTAGAAATAGTTCAACAGTAAATACAAGATAAAATGTAATTGAAAGTTATACGTCTAGAGAAAAATACGTGCTACTGGTCACACGAACAAGTATATAAAAATTGAAGCATGATCATCAAAATTGAGACTACAAATATATCTATGATTTCTCATATACAAGCAGACTGCAAACCCTCAGAAGGGATCCTCGTTTAATTGAAGACCTAAGCATGTGCTTCTGTCTCCTGTAGGTTCTGCTTTTCTTGACCTTTTACGAGTAAATGGCCAAAGTAATCTAATCAATAACTAACAGTTTTACTTTCAAAAATCATCCGCTTTAAATATAATATCTAAAAAAAATTTAAACAGCAGATCGATTATAATTCAAACTGTAGAATTATTTCCGACAAATCAATAATTATAAACAAACTAGAACGCCCCATGGTAAGACTAGATTTGTGACCCAGTGCCCCGCTACATGCTCTACTAACAACTTCCGACGTGTTTGCTTTCATGATGGAGGTTAGAATCACTCAATCAGGCCGTCGACAACCCCATCATCAGAAAGCATGTGACGACTAGATCATAACCAAGAATCTGCTCTAGCTATTATCTAAACTAAGAGTGTCGATAACCAGGAATTAATCTCAGCTCAAATCAAAACCAACATCTGCACTTATTGCATAGACGACTAATTTTGTTCTCATTTGTTCCATCCTGTAAAACAATATGTATGAAGCCAATAAGATGTGACAAATAAAAAAAGTTGGTAAAAACAGTATATATAGAGGATCAAACATTAAGAATCAGCATCAGCAAATTAATCATGAATAATTGTAAAAGTAGAGAGGTCTTCAGGAGATGCAGACGCTATTATAACTAACACAATCTGCAGCTTTGAACTAAAAACTGGATCCAATATAAATGGTGAAGTTTGGAATATTCATGGCTTTCATAAGAAAAAGGTTAAAGAAAGAACATAAGTTACATGGTTCACATAAAGAAATTATATATCCTAGTATTTCCCAGAAAATGAAACCACATGAAAATTTGGTATATTGACTTTTGAAGCTCTGGAGGTAATTAACATACGTTTGATATGGAGGTAACTTCAGCAAATTCATGCATGTGGCACACGTCGGTAGACGGTCAAGATCTTCTTCAACAAAATCAAAAGGAGCAGCCCTATTTTCAGCAAAACACCAACAAAATATAAGGAGTCAATAAGCATAAACGAAAAATTAAAAAAAAAAAAAAACTAGTTGAATAAACCTTTGTATGCAGAACTTTGGTTCAAGATACTTGAAACCAAGAAGTGGCCCTCTGGAACAGCCAGTCACAAACCTAAAAATCATAAAGGGGAGGAAGTCAAATTTAAGATCTGTCAAATATCCTACAAGCTTAAAACAAACTTCTCTTTAGAGGTCAGAACTCTACCAAAAAGGAAGAGGAAATTCAATGTCCCCCCACCTACATTTGCAAGAACAAGAAGAATAATTAGTTTGAAAATAAACTTTCTAAGCGAACGATCAAGACACAAGTCATTGCAAGTTCATCAAAAATGCAAGCAGAGAGAAATCCATGAAAAATAACCCCAAGAAATCAGTGGAACATACCTCCAAGGGAAGGGTGGTTGCGATCATTGGAGAGCATGAGTCAACTGTCATGGGCTTCTCCGTAGGAAGGTAAACTATCTTAACCTTGTCCCAGTTCTCCTCTATCTGAGAAGCTGATGGTACAGCCGAGCCTTTCTGACGCAATGGACAGGTATAGTGCTCTTGGATCGATAATGAATGTGGTATCTGAACCTTAAACAGCCAGAATACATTAGACTCCAATCCATCAGACAGTTGGGTTACAGTAAAGGAAAACACAAAGCATTAGATCCTCACCTCCTTTCCCAGGCGTTCCTTGACAAAATGGACCGACTGAGACAGATCCAAATTGAGAACCACCAAACCTCACTTACCCTATGTCCAGATTCAAGACCAATCTCTCCGAGGAAAGCACGATTCCCCATTTGCCAACTCAATCCCACTCTCTACCACAAATTTCAACCAAAAAAAAATCCAAAAGTGAGATCATTCGCATCGATACAAACCTCGTAACCCGACCTTTAAACACATAAACCACCAAAGGAAACCGTAAAGCGGGTTTGTAGAACGCAAATGGCGTCCAAATAGAGAGATCGAACGATTGATCTAACGAGAAAGAAAGTAGGGCAACTATTTTCTCAGTTTTTTTTCTTCTGCTATAAATGAAATATTTATAATCGGCTTGAATGAATGACAATGTTAGAATGCATTTTAAAAAATATGGAAAACTATCGGACGAATAAGCAAAAGTTGCCGGATTTGACTTAGCAAAAATCTTCACTATAAATAGAGGGTACACACCTCCAAGAAGAAGAATAGCTAAAAAGTGTTGGGTTGCAAGGGTGCAAATATAGTCCCACATCTAAAATACATGGAAAAGATCATGGGTTTAAAAGGATGAAAAGTATCTCCATTGGCATGAGGTCTTTTGGGGAGAGCCCAAGAACAAAGCCATGAGGGCTTAAATTCAAAGTAGATAATATCATGCCATTGTAGAGATGCAAACATCCTTGGAGACCTAACAAGTTGTATCAGAGCGAGGCCGCTCTTCACCGGACTAACGGCCGGAAGAGCCTTGATCTAGATCTAACCATGTGGGTTGAACCTTAAACAAAGGAAGTGGGTACTCCCGTGTCTGAATCAAGAGGACCAGACACCAGGCAGGAAGTTTTAGTAGGTCGAGTGGACCGAGGGGCAAGTGGGTACTCCCGTGTCTGAATCAAGAGGACCAGACACCAGGCAGGAAGTTCTAGTAGGTCGAGTGGACCGAGGGGCAGTAAGTCCTAGTTGCGACTAGGCAGGAAATCCTAGTAGGTCGGATGGACCGAGGGACAGGAAGTCCTGGTGGGTCAAGGATTCGGACATCAAACGGAAGCTTTCTGTTTGAAGGGGACCTGTAGTCCTTTGTGCAAATATAGTCCCACATCTAAAACACATGGAAAAGATTATGGATTTAAAAGGATGGAAAGTATCTCCATTGGCATGATGCCTTTTGGGGAGAGCCCAAGAATAAAGCCATGAGGGCTTAGGCTCAAAGTGGACAATGTCATGTCATTATGGAGATGCAGATATCCTTGGAGACCCAACAAAAAGAAGTCCTCTTGGAAGCAGGTCAGGATCGCTGGCAACATCTCACCGACGTCTTTATCCCCTACCCCCAATGCTCCGTTGATGCAGTTCCTCGAATGTCGCAGCGAGCATCTGAAGATGATTGATTCTTTGTTGGATTTCTTGAAGAAGGTTCGCCATCGTCCTCCTACAAATAATTATTTTATCCCTCTCTGTTCTCACCAATTACTCGATTCAATCGATTGATCCGCAGAGCGAGGGAAGGATGGAGGAGAACAGGAGGAGAGAACTCGTCGACCGGGCCTCAGGAAGAAGATCTTAGAGCTTCTAGAGGCGAAAGATACGCTGAAGAACAAGCTGGTGGAGGTAACTCCAATTCTTGAATACTGTTGCAGAAAGCAAAGATATTTTCAGACATTTAAATATTGTTATGTTTTTTCAGGAAGCGAAGATAATACAAGAAATCGAATCTTTGATGAACACAGATCGGTGTTAATTTAGCAAACGAAACTTATTTCGATCGCTATGTTAGCGACTGAAACGTAGTTATGTCAGTAAATGTTAGCGAATCTTGATTCGGTCGCTAAGGTTCGCTAAAATTAGTCATATGTCATCCAACCCTAAAATTAGCGACCCAATACAAATTCAGTTGCGATTTTAACGCTCGATATATGATTTCGATCATTTTTTTAACATCGGTCACTAAATAGTAATCGATTATAATTTCATCGCTAATATAGTGATCGAATTATAATCAGTCGCTAAATTAGCGATCGAAATATAATCGGTCATAAATAACGATTGAAGTTAAAAATCAATCGTTAAAATAAAGACCGAATTGTAATCAGTCGCTATTTGTTATTATTTTTGTAGTGATGATGATCGACCAGTTCCTCGAATGCCGCAATGAGTGCGAGAAGGTGGTTGAAACTCTATACGATACCTTGCTTAACGACTCCTCCAGGTGGAGAATTCCCTTCCCGACGAAGAAGGTTCGCCAGCGTCCTCCTACAAATTAGTTTATCCCTCTATGTTCTCGCCAATTACTCGATTCGATCGATTGATCCAGAGAGCGAGGAAACGATGGCCGCACAGCTGAGGCGGTCCATCCAAGAAGAGAACAGGAGGAAAGAACTCCTCGACCGGATCTTGGACTGCAGGAAGAAGAACTTAAAGATTCTAAGGGCGCAAAGGTAGAACAAGAAAGCTCATTTAAATCTTGAATAATATTGTAGAAAGCTCGTTATGTTTGTTCAGCATCTAAAGAAATGAAATCTTTGGCGATGGAGATGATTGACATGCAACTGAATCTTCACAAGGAGAAAATTGAGGTAAGAACTAAATAAAAAAACAAAACAAAACAAAACAAAGAAACTTTCTGTTTTCTTTTACGCATGCAAAATTAGGAGTAAGTATTCAATTAAAATTGAATCAAATCGAATTAAATTAATTAAAATTAAATAGAATCAAAATTTTTTAACTAATTGAACCGATTAAATTTTCAAATAAAAATCGAATAAATCGAACCGATAAAATATTGATTAATTTAATTTTCAACCGAATTAACCGAAATAATTAAAATTTTTAAATATTATGAGAGATTTACTAATTAATTAAGAATTTATAAATTATTTTTTTATTTTGATTAATTCGGTTTAATCGAATAAAAAATTTTAAAATCGAAATCGAACCAAATTAACTGAATATTTTAGAAAAAAAACTAAAATTTCAAAATAACCGAATCGAATTTTAAAATTTGATTGATTGATTCAGTTTAATCGAATTTTTGCTCACCCCTATGCAAAACAAGAGATTGAAGGGAGAAAATGACTCATGTAGAAGGTTCAAGAATGTGGTTCGTCTTCCTCCGAAAGGATGGAGGATTGAGAGTTGAAGCAGAGATGGATGAAGCTCATTGTGCAGATGAAGAGGCTTTAAGAAGTTGGAATTCAGTTTGGACTTATGTTCTTATTATTTTATTTTTTGAGTCACCGCTGGTATTGGTCTTCAAGAATTAAGTCATATTTTCCTCTTTTTTTTGTTTTTTCTTTGGATTGGTACCGATGGTTTGATCAAGTTTAAACATGCTACTCTAGTTGAATTGAAACATTCATTCGCTATTCCTACAACTGCAGCTCTTGAGCTCTAATATCTCTCAGCATTCATTTTCTCTTATAGCTTTAGAAATAGTTCAACAATAAATCTAAGATAAAATGAAATTTCTCATTTAGAAAATATGTTTTTAGGCAATACTTTTGGTGAATTTTAAACTGAAGAAAATAAACTGTAGATGTTCAGGAGCAAGGACGAATACTTGGAATCAACCAACAAGCCCTTGCAGTGGCTAGCAGGGGCTCAGATAGCACACTTGCAGTGGCTAGCAGGGGCTCAGGAGCTATCGATGTGTCTAGAAAGAGTAATGTAAACCGGTTTTGTCAGTCACTTAGCCAAATACAGTGGTGACAAATCAATTTGTCTGCAGATGGCAATATAGCCACGACAGAGTGAATTCTAATACTCAGAGCACTCCAACCAAGGAGTTTTGGTGCAAGGAGCAAAGGAAAAAGGATTGAAAGTTCCATAGGCTAAGGCTATGGTCCTAACGGAAGAGTCTCATTGAAAGTTACATTGATCACACGAACAAGTATATAGACATTGAAGCATGATCATCAAAATTGAGACTACAAATATAACTATGATTCCTCGTATACAACCAGACTACAAACCCTCAGAAGGGATCCTCGTGTAATTGAAGACCTAAGCGTGTGCTTCTGTTTCCAGTAGGTTCTGCTTTTCTTTACCTTTTATGAGAAAATGGTCAAAGTATTCTAATTGATAACTAACAGTTTTACTTTTAAAAATCATCATCTTTAAATATAATATCTAAAAAAAATTTAAAACAGCAGATCACTTATAATTCAAACCTGTAGAATTATTTCCGACCAACCAATAATTATACACAAACTAGAATGCCCAAGACTAGATTTGTGACCCAGTGCCCTGCTACATGCTTTACTAACTTCCAGTATGCAGAAATTTACAAGTAGGATGATAGCATCAGCAGTACACAAAAAAAAGAAGAAAAGGACGTGTACATTTCGATTAACCTCATTTCTAACATTGGGTGGCCAGACATAGATTTCAGTATTTACAGTTTTGAATATCATCTCCTTTTTTCCAATTTTGAAGTTCCCACCGTCTTCCCAAGTATCTACAAGTACCATTGTCTTTGTTTGTCATAGTCCTTTATGGAGCTGCTGTAACACCGTGTTTGCTTTTGTGATGGAGGCTAGAATCACTCAATCAGGCCATCGACAACCCAATCATCAGAAAGCATGCGAAGATGCTCTAGCTGTTATCTAAACTAAGAGTGTCAATAACCAGGAATCAGCTCAAATCAAAACCAGCATCTGCACTTATTGCATAGACTAATTTGGTTCTCATTTGTTCCGTCCTGTAAAACCAAACGTATGAAGCCAATAAGATGTGAGAAATAAAAAAAGTTGGTAAAAACATTTAAGAATCAACACCAGAGAATCATGAATAATTGTAAAAGTAGAGAGGTCTTCAGGAGGATGCAGACGCTATAACTAACAATCTGCAGCTTTGAACTAAAAACTGGACCCAATATAAATGGTAAAGTTTGGAATATTCATGGCTTTCATAAGAAAAAGGTTAAAGAAATTATCCTAGTATTTCCCAGAAGATGAAACCACATGAAAAATTGGTATATTGACTTTTGAAGCTCTGGAGGTAACATACGTTTGATATGGAGGTAACTTCAGCAAATTCATGCATGTGGCAGATGTCGGTAAACGGTCAAGATCTTCTTCAACAAAATCAAAAGGAGCAGCCCTATTTTCAGCAAAACAACAACAAAATGTAAGGAGTCAATAATCATAAACGAAAAAAAAAAACTAGTTGAATAAACCTTTGTATGCAAAACTTTGGTTCAAGATACTTGAAACCAAGAAGTGGGCCTCTGGAACAGCCAGTCACAAACCTAAAATCATAAAGGATAGATTAGTTGTTGCACCCACCAATCCTTTGGAGGAAGTCAAATTTAGGATGTGCCAAATATCCTACAAGCTTAAAACACCATGAAAATATAAAGAGCTTTAAGAATAATTTTGGTATTGTTAGGAAAAAAAAATCAAATTTGTTGGAGATACCAATTTCTTGTTTGAATAGAGATAGAAGTTTAGCTTGCACATTAAGTTCAAATTTTAATAATATCAGAATTTGTGAGTGCACGGGATTTAAGAAAAATGTTAGTGTTTGGTCAGGCATTAGACTCCAATTTTGATGGGCTTGGAAGTTAAAAGCAAATGCTTGTCTGAGAAACCCAAGTTCTAGCTAAATATAGAGGTTGGGTAAAAACAATGATGGGTTCCCACAAGCCTTAAATAAGAAAACATCAAGGATCATATATCAAGGAATGAAACAGCAAGGTCCTTGAACATTAGATTATTTCAACATTCTGACAAATCAATATATATGTTCATTTGCCACCAGATGAAAGAATGATCCAAAGATTAAAAGCCATGATCTTTTTAGAAGATTACACCAACAATGATAGGCACAAGATTCAAGAAAGTAACAACAATGACCTTTTTAGAAGCATGAGCAACTAAGAAAGATACACTGGACAGAGCAAGGTGATAACTTAGCACAACCAAGGGACACAAAATAAACAAAGCTGGTTCATCCAAGACCTATGGTGGAAAAGAATAGTCAGTATCATGTAGAAAGAGAACACTGAATGAGACCTGGCCATGAAGAGTGGCGAATAACATATGATTCATAAAAATAAAATAACAAATAGAGGGAATACATCCCAAAACGAAAGGGATATATACATGTGCAAGAGTATAGTCCAAGTAGCTTTAGTGTAGATTTTTTGGTTCTACCATACCATTTTACTAAGGTGTGTGAGGGCATTAGACTGATGAAGAATGCCATTGCAAGATAGGAATGACTATAAAATCTAAGTGAAGTATTACCAAGCATTTCACTACTAGAATTTTATAGAGACGTCAAACTAATTTTTGATTTCGTATTAAAATAATAAAAAGTAAAAAAAATTCATTAGAAAACACTATATCATTCTAGTTATAAAGAGTTTGAAATCAAAAGTAGGATTGACATGACTTAGACCCAACATATCCAAATAAACCAAAGCAAAAAAGTTGTAGGGCACTTTTATAGACACTCCTTGGGAAAAGTGATCAAATTACAAAGTTAGCAAAAATTTGCACTCAAGAGACTGAAGAACAGAAATACTAAGACCATGTGCTTCTTGAAGAAAAGGATGAACAAGATACAATGCAACTCGAGATGAGAGTGTAGCCAAAAGTGTTGACATCGTAGGGAAACAGGACATAATACGTTTACCAAGTTAGTAAAATTCACACACAAAAGACTGAAGTAAAGAAATACTAAAGGTCATTTGCTTCGAGTATTAAAGAGAAGGATGACCAAGATGACTGTAACTCAAGATAAGAGCAAAACAATTCAAAGATTAGTAAGTTGACTAATGAACAACTAGCTCAATGGAACCGTAGGAACATATGAGATAGAAGATGAGAGGAGCAAGGGTGAAAGCTCAAAACATCTCAAATGTCCTTAACCAATGAGTGAGACCCATTGGCTATCACAACACTAGTATGACTCATGGGGGTATAAGAGTAAAAAAGGGATGTGTTACCAGAAATATAAGGCCCTATATTTAGGATCTAAAAAGACGACTGAGGTACGTGATAAAAATGTAGTAGTGGTACCTCTATGGGTGAATGAGGTAACTAACCAAGGTGATGCACTAATAGTCGTATGAAGTTGAAAGAGCAAAGAGTACTCTACAAAATTTGTAAAAATATAGTTGTCTGACTGAGTTGACAGAGGAGCATTAGACTAGGATACATTAGTAGAGTTTGAGGCAAATGACCAGAGGGAGGGGGAAAATCCGTGAAGAGAATAGAATGTATCACTTGAATTTGTTCTATCCTCTAGGGAAACCACCTCATTATCAGCCTTCATGATCACCTGATGATTCTCCGAGAGGTGAATCAACTACCAACACAGATACATCAATCTACCCGCAGGATAGAAGAGCACGAAGCAATAGTTGAAGCACATAACATCCATTCACACATTGGATAGAGGAAAAATAGAAGATTGACGACATCGGATTCAAGATCTCACTATCTCCAATTCAAGGTGAGTAGCTTGGAGAAATATAATGGTGAATAACTTGTCAATCCTACATCTCCTAGACATCAAAAGAGGTCGAAAGGAGACCTCTAAAATTGATTGTGATGATTTGGAAATGACCTAGTGGTCATCTTTGTCACTGTGGTGTATCTAAAATAGACTATCAATGACATCATAGGCATGGGAGATATTGCCTATATAAAGTCAGAATATGTGTGGGTCTTGTAAGAGGAAAGATAGCAGCGAAAGATGTTCAAAAGAGCCAATACTTAAGCATCTATCCACTCCCACAATGAACGAGTGAACTCATTGATCTTGAAAACTCAATTAGAAAGGATTAGTAAGGTGCTCTAGTTGACCTTGATCCACAAACTATATAGGAACAACAAAGATTTTGTCCATTATGATGATCACTGACCTTGAAATAGTGGAAATAGTACCAACAAGAGGCATCAGAGTAGTGGCAAAGATTTTGGCATTCAAGCAAATTAACAACTGCTTGCTGAGAAAGGAAGGCTGATGGAGGAAGAAGGGACAACCGATAAGGAAATTGGATCTAGAGAATAAAGGCAACTTTGCTCAGTTGTAACCTTACAGGCTGCAAGAGCGCCTCATCTCTTTTTCAGAATAAGGATAGGAGACCACACAGTGCTACAAGTGTTGCAATGCGCACAAAGAGAAGTGTGATGTTAGGCAATTAGGCCTAGGCAGGATGAATCAATGGACCTCTGCTCACTGCTTCATAGGGGCAGGCATCAAGCAATTGAGGTGCAATGGAGATGTTCACAAGGAAGCCAATGATGAATCAAAGCTCCACTTCATGTGGATGAAATGAAGATGCTAAAGAGAGGTGTTACACACCTGACTGATGATATCCATTGAATGGCATGAAGAGAACACTAGCATTGGTTACGCAGTGGAAGATTGGGGAATTAGGCATCGGCTGCGATACAATGTAGGGGATAATTATTATAATCAGTTCCCTAGGTAGAGCCCCTCTACCTATATATGGATATATTGAGTATACGAGACATTACAAAATAGACCCTTATACCTTTACATCTTTACATAAAGACCCATAACAGTATAATACAGCATGAGGCACACCACTCAGACTTCTTATTTGGCAACTTCCACACCAG
>NC_133875.1:6157315-6169880 GCF_044706935.1 Curcuma longa
AATTTACAAGTAGGATGACAGCACATCAGCAGATGCACCAAAAAAAAGAAGAAAAGGACGTGTACATTTCGATTAACCTCATTTCTAACATTGGGTGGCCAGACATAGATTTCAGTATTTACAGTTTTGAATATGATCTCCTTTCCAATTTTGAAGTTCCCACCGTCTTCCCAAGTATCTACAAGTACCATTGTCTTTGTTTGTCATAGTCCTTTATGGAGCTGCTGTAACACCGTGTTTGCTTTTGTGATGGAGGCTAGAATCACTCAATCAGGCCATCGACAACCCAATCATCAGAAAGCATGCGAAGATGCTCTAGCTGTTATCTAAACAAAGAGTGTTGATAACCAAGGATCAGCTCAAATCAAAACCAGCATCTGCACTTATTGCATAGACTAATTTGGTTCTCATTTGTTCCGTCCTGTAAAACAAAATGTATGAAGCCAATAAGATGTGAGAAATAAAAAAAGTTGGCAAAAACAGTATAGAGGATCAAACATTAAGAATCAACATCAGCGAATCATGAATAATTGTAAAAGTAGAGAGGTCTTCAGGAGATGCAGACGCTATAACTAACACAATCTGCAGCTTTGAACTAAAAACTGGACCCAATATAAATGGTAAAGTTTGGAATATTCATGGCTTTCATAAGAAAAAGGTTAAAGAAAGAACATAAGTTACAAGGTTCACTTAAAGAAATTATCCTAGTATTTCCCAGAAAATGAAACCACATGAAAAATTGGTATATTGACTTTTGAAGCTCTGGGAGGTAACATACGTTTGATATGGAGGTAACTTCACAAATTCATGCATGTGGCAGATGTCGGTAAACGGTCAAGATCTTCTTCCACAAAATCAAAAGGAGCAGCCCTATTTTCAGCAAAACACCAACAAAATGTAAGCAGTCAATAAGCATAAACGGGAAAAAAAAACTAGTTGAATAAACCTTTGTATGCAGAACTTTGGTTCAAGATACTTGAAACCAAGAAGTGGCCCTCTGGAACAGCCAGTCACAAACCTAAAAATCATAAAGGGGAGGAAGTCAAATTTAGGATGTGTCAAATATCCTACAAGCTTAAAACACCATGAAAACATAAAAAAACTTTAAGAATAACCTCATCAAATTTTGGCATCGTCAGGAAAAAAATCAAATTTGTTGGAGATACCAGATACAAGTTTAGCATGCACATTAAGTTCAAATTTTAGCAATAACAGAATTTGTGGGTGCACGGGATTTAAGAAAAATGTTAGTGTTTGGTCAGCGCATTAGACTCCAATTTTGATGGGCTTGGAAGTTAAAAGCAAATGCTTGTGTGAGAAACCCAAGTGCTGGCTAAATATAGAGGTTGGGTAAAAACAATGATGAAACACATCAGGGATTAGATATCAAGGAATGAAACAGCAAATAAGGTCTCTGGAACATTAGACTATTTCAACATTCTGACAAATCAATATATAGGTTCATTTGCCACCAGATGAAAGAATGATCCAAAGATTAAAAGCCATGATCTTTTTAGAAGATTACACGAACAATGATTGGCACAAGATTCAAGAAAGTAACAACAATGGCCGTTTTAGAAGCATGAGCAACTAAGAAAGATACACTTGACAGAGCAAAGTGATAACTTAGCACAACCAAGGGACACAAAATAAACAAAGCTGGTTCATCCAAGACCCATGGTGGAAAAGAATAGTCAGTATCATGTAGAAAGAGAACACTGAATGAGACCTGGCCATGAAAAGTGGCGAATAACATATGATTCATAAAATAACAAATAGAGAGAATACATCCCAAAACGAAAGGGGTATATACATGTGCAAGAGTAGAGTCCAAGTAGCTTTAGTGTAGATTTTTTGGTTCTACCATACCATTTTACTAAGGTGTGTGAGGGCATTAGACTGATGAAGAATGTCATTGCAAGATAGGAATGACTATAAAATCTAAGAGAAGTATTACCAAGCATTTCACTACTAGAATTTTATAGGGACGTCAAACTAATTTTTGATTTCGTATTAAAATAATAAAAAGTAAAAAAAATATTTCATTAGAAAACACTATATCATTCTAGTTATAAAGAGTTTGAAATCAAAAGTAGGATTGACATGACTTAGACCCAACATATCCAAATGAACCAAAGCAAAAAAGTTGTAGGGCACTTTTATAGACACTCCTTGGGAAAAGTGATCAAATTACAAAGTTAGCAAAAATTTGCACTCAAGAGACTGAAGAACAGAAATACTAAGACCATGTGCTTCTTGAAGAAAAGGATGAACAAGATACAATGCAACTCGAGATGATAGAGTGTAGCCAAAAGTGTTGGCATCGTAGGGAAACAGGACATAATACGTTTACCAAGTTAGTAAAATTCACACACAAAAGACTGAAGTAAAGAAATACTAAAGGCCATTTGCTTCGAGTATTAAAGAGAAGGATGACCAAGATGACTGACTCAAGATAAGAGCAAAACAATTCAAAGATTAGTAAGTTGACTAATGAACAACTTGTTGGGTTGCAAGGGTGCAAACATAGTCCCACATCTAAAACACATAGGAAAGATCATGAGTTTAAAAGGATAAAAAGTATCTCCATTAGAGGCCTTTTGGGGAGAACCCAAGAACAAAACCATGAGGGCTTAGGCTCAGAGTGGACAATATCATGCCATTGTGGAGATGTGGACATCCTTGAGACCCAACAAGTGGTATCAGAGCAAGGACGCTCTTCACCGGACTAAAGCCATGATCCAGATCTAACCATGTGGGTTGAACCTTAACTCAAGAGTCCCAGTAGGCCGGGTAAGCTAGGCAGGAAGCAAAACAATTCAAAGATTAGTAAGTTGACTAATGAACAACTAGCTCAATGGAACCGTAGGAACATATGAGATAGAAGATGAGGGCTTAGAGGAGCAAGGGTGAAAGTAAAACATCTCAAATGTCCTTAACCAATGAGTGAGACCCATTGGCTATCACAACACTAGTATGACTCATGGGGGTATAAGAGTAAAAAAGGGATGTGTTACCAGAAATATAAGGCCCTATATTTAGGATCTAAAAAGACGACTGAGGTACGTGATAAAAATGTAGTAGTGGTACCTCTATGGGTGAATGAGGTAACTAACCAAGGTGATGCACTAATAGTCGTATGAAGTTGAAAGAGCAAAGAGTACTCTACAAAATTTGTAAAAATATAGTTATCTGACTGAGTTGACAGAGGAGCATTAGACTAGGATACATTAGTAGAGTTTGAGGCAAATGACCAGAGGGAGGGGGAAAATCCGTGAAGAGAATAGAATGTATCACTTGAATTTGTTCTATCCTCTAGGGAAACCACCTCATTATCAGCCTTCATGATCACCTGATGATTCTCCGAGAGGTGAATCAACTACCAACACAGATACATCAATCTACCAGGATAGAAGAGCACGAAGCAATAGTTGAAGCACATAACATCCATTCACACATTGGATAGAGGAAAAATAGAAGATTGACGACATCGGATTCAAGATCTCACTATCTCCAATTCAAGGTGAGTAGCTTGGAGAAATATAATGGTGAATAACTTGCCAATGGTGGTCCTACATCTCCTAGACATCAAAAGAGGTCGAAAGGAGACCTCTAAAATTGATTGTGATGATTTGGAAATGACCTAGTGGTCATCTTGTGTCACTGTGGTGTATCTAAAATAGACTATCAATGACATCATAGGCATGGGAGATATTGCCTATATAAAGTCAGAATATGTGTGGGTCTTGTAAGAGGAAAGATAGCAGCGAAAGATGTTCAAAAGAGCCAATACTTAAGCATCTATCCACTCCCACAATGAACGAGTGAACTCATTGATCTTGAAAACTCAATTAGAAAGGATTAGTAAGGTGCTCTAGTTGACCTTGATCCACAAACTATATAGGAACAACAAAGATTTTGTCCATTATGATGATCACTGACCTTGAAATAGTGGAAATAGTACCAACAAGAGGCATCAGAGTAGTGGCAAAGATTTTGGCATTCAAGCAAATTAACAACTGCTTGCTGAGAAAGGAAGGCTGATGGAGGAAGAAGGGACAACCGATAAGGAAATTGGATCTAGAGAATAAAGGCAACTTTGCTCAGTTGTAACCTTACAGGCTGCAAGAGCGCCTCATCTCTTTTTCAGAATAAGGATAGGAGACCACACAGTGCTACAAGTGTTGCAATGCGCACGAAGAGAAGTGCGATGTTAGGCAATTAGGCCTAGGCAGGATGAATCGATGGACCTCTGCTCACTGCTTCATAGGGGCAGGCATCAAGCAATTGAGGTGCAATGGAGATGTTCACAAGGAAGCCAATGATGAATCAAAGCTCCACTTCATGTGGATGAAATGAAGATGCTAAAGAGAGGTGTTACACACCTGACTGATGATATCCATTGAATGGCATGAAGAGAACACTAGCATTGGTTACGCAGTGGAAGATTGGGGAATTAGGCATCGGCTCCAATACAATGTAGGGGATAATTATTATAATCAGTTCCCTAGGTAGAGCCCCTCTACCTATATATGGATATATTGAGTATACGAGACATTACAAAATAGACCCTTATACCTTTACATCTTTACATAAAGACCCATAACAGTATAATACAGCATGAGGCACACCACTCAGACTTCTTATTTGGCAACTTCCACACCAGTCACTAATATAGTACATTGTCATAGCAGAACATGCTTAATTTTTACAACTAGAATAAAATCTCCATCTTATATAAGAAAAGGCTTTATCTAAAAATATTCATATTACTCCTAAGGTCCCAATACAACCTAAGCTTGTACACTAACGGTAAATTTCCTGAAAACAAAATTACCTTTGTATAATAATTCTAGATTCTATAAGCATAATTTATTTGTTTAGCAGTACTGGTCATTGATCAATCATAAACTGAAACACTAACATCAGCCTGGGAAATTCTTATTGAATTTTAACTGTCTATCAAGTTACTATAACATTCAATATGGTTGCAATAAACATTCATGACGTTATATTCTTAAAAAATATATCATAAACTGGCATTTAAAATTGAAAACTGACTTGAGGAATTTTTTCTGGTACTCCAAAGAAAAGCTTTTGAGCACTTCCCAGAACATCACAATGACCTGATGATCCTGCCAACAGAACCAACATCAGTTCTACAAAACTAGTAAAGGTTCGTGATCAAATCAAAAGCCAAAAAGAGAGGAGGAAAAGTCCTCAACAACATCATGATTTCATCAAACTTTTGCAAGCGTTTGGCTATGTACGAATAAGCCAACTCAAATAAATTATTGTACAGATGTAGAGAACCAACTTAGTCATAGCACTTAAGTTACTGGAAAAAGCAACCATAGGTTCTATAAATTAGCATGAACCAGTGGCATAGCACAAGCCCTCACATAGAGGGAATTTCACATGGAAAATTGAAAGGGAAATTTTATTAGTCAAGCAATAACGACACTTTTATAGACTAAACTCAGACAAAACTAGGAAGAAAATCACAAATTTAGAAATAAACTAATACTAATAATTCCTTCCAAAACATAAGATATTACTCAAAGCTTCCACCAATGTAGGGTCCCGTGGAAGAAGCATTACCCTACTAAAATTTAATTATAATTTCAAATCTCAATTACTTTGCATCGTCCTCCCCTACCAAGAAGCGTTCATCCTATTGGGTGGAGAGATAAGACTTTCCAAATCACCATTTGCAGTGCTAAATATAGTGTAAAGTGGATATCTGGTATATAAAAAAGGAGGTGCCTTTGTAGAAGATGGGTCAAGTGGTCATTACTTAGTATGGAAGAGAAAATGCACATTTCTTCAAGCACAATGGACATAATGTTAGTCAAGGCTAATGAAGCTGAGCCCAAAACCCAAGCCAACAACAAAGCTACCCAATCTTTAAGAAATCCCCTTCACCTTCTCAGACAAATGCCAGTTTGAGAAAGAAAAGGAGTCATGAGTTATAGTAGCCTTACTGGCTTCGCCCATAACCTTATAGTCAACTGTCGTGCCTCTCTTGTAAGTCATCCTCCAAAGGTCAAGAAGATTCTAGGCGAGTTCAAAGACATAATTACAGAAAATTTTCCAGAAGACTTACTTGATGAACCATAATTCAGCACAGAATTTGTTTTGAGGTCTTAATTGAATAATCTTTCATACAATAACATGAACTACATGGATCATGTTGAATTAAATAGGCAAATCAAGAAACTCTTACAGAAAAGCTTCATTTATTGACAAATAAAAAGATTATATGAGAGCGTGCATTATTAGTTGTGTCATCAACAAAATCATTATTAAGTGTAGATCTCTCACACCTAAACTTGAGGACATACTCAATTTGATGGTAGAAGCTTGATGGCTCTCTAACATTGACTTGCATAGTGGGTACCATGAAATTGAAATCAATATTAGCAATGAGTGAAACACTATTTTTAAGATGGGATGGGTGGATAGATTTACAGCATTAAAATCCTCGTAAAACAAAAGATACCAATTCTAAAATAGAATAATATCAAAATTCAATTACAAATTGAAAGTTGAGATCCCAATTAATTTGCATCAACCGGCATTCAACAAAGAAGGTAAGCAAATATTTCAATAAAAAAAAATCAAGGAAATTGTCATGTAACAAGAAACAGTTTGCCCAAAACATACATGATGGTAGCCACCAGCATAATGAGTGTTTGAACGCAGATCATCCACATCCATACTTTCAAGTGACCCTGATATAAGAAGCTGGAAGAAGAACACCAGAGTGAATGGTGAGGTGCTGCTTCATAAACAAAACAGAAAATATAATAATGCAACGATGGTAAAAACAATTAATTCTTGGTCTATACATATGATTTAATGTGGTTTAGTCGATGCAAAAAATAAGTTAAGCATACTCTGACCCATGTATCTGATAAAGAGAATGAAGAAAAATAAAAGAGAGGAAATGCAGATCTTAAAATTAGTCATTCAGATAAAGCTAAAAGTTTCCTATCACATAACAAAGAGCTCACTGAATACGTTAATTGAATTTCTTTGGGAATAAACTCCAGATCTAGAATGATCACCTTAAATTGAAAGCAGTCATGATAGACAACATTGCCAATCATAAGCAGGGAAAATTGAACAATGGTTTTGATTAAGATTTATCAATGAGTTGATATAGTTGTTCAAGTGGAATAAGAATGCATCTACCTGTGACTACATCAAACCCATCATTGTCACTCAAAATACCTAAATTTCACTTTGCCTAAGCATGTCCCTCCTTTTTGCAAAATGACCATAAGTTATTATTGTTGATGGATTATCAGCAGAAGATCCCTTGGAGGATTGATAAGAGATACCTGATTAAGAGAATTGCAAGTTGTTGTTTGTTACCAACTGTAGAAGTTATTTGCCATAGAGGCAAGGATTCAGACTCTACAATGGGACTTCCACATCAAGCTTGTTATAATATCAGAAATTTATAATTATGATTTCTTAGGATTTTAGCAGTTGAATTGAGGGTTAAATCAATTTTAACTAAGATTGATTTGATGCCATTGGAATTGAAGAAAGTTCAATTCAAATATCATTGGTTGTTTTGGGGTTGTGGTTAAGAGTGTTGTTTCCATATTAAGTAGCATTGGAGTTGGGCTTAGCTGGAATTAGATCGATTGTGTGAAGGTTGAAACCAAAAATTAATTGTTTGGTCAGGTTGAGTCTCTGATTAGGTTATTGTTGGAGTTTATTAGCGAACTATGAGGTAGACATTAATTTGGCTCAAGTCGAGTCCAATTTGGATTCTAAATAAGTGCTTTATGATGGAATCAATAATGAATTGGTTCAATGAGAGTTGTGGTTCACTTGTTGGTAAAAGTTCTAAATTTTGATTTGGAGGAATAAAAGAAGTATTTTATTTATTTTCTTTATTCATCCTAGACAAACTATGCAGCATATCAGTTAGGGTGCAAGTTGGGTAATTTGAGATATGTAGGTGAATCAGATTATCAAATATAATGAAACAAGGAGCTGAAGCCTTCAAAAGGTTCTCACTAACACAATGCATTCTCAACAGCCAATCAACCTCCTTGTTTTATTCCAAGCTACAGGGGAATTTGGCCAGTTGGCATATTGGAAAAGCAAAAAATCAATAAATTATAGCATAAAGCAGTGCACAAGCAGAGATCAGAGCCATTTATGAGTTTTTGATCAGGTTGCATAGACTGGCAAAACACTTAGCATTGTCACATGCTTGTCCAACAATACTTTATAGTGACAGAGAGTTGGTTATAAGGATTTTGAAGCTTTATAAAGGAGATTGAGGAAGGTGACTAAAATCTTGCTTATATTCCTATAGGAAGTCAGGAAGCTCTGAATTATAGATAACTAACTATTCACCAGATTAAGGGGGAATTTTGGAGGATTATTGGCAGAAGAACCCTTGGAGGATCAGCAGGAACTTTTGATTTAGGGTATTTTAATTTGTTGTTATTTTTAGTTGTATGTTACTATAAAAGTTGTTGCTACCTGCAATATTCTTCCAAATTATGGGATTTGATTTTAGTTTATAGATTCTTTCTATTTCTTATTTTCCTATTTTAGAACAATCATCTTATTTATTTTTTTTCAAAATGATGGAATAAGGTCACCAATTATTTTCCTAGATTTTCCTTGTTTCAATTGTCTAAAGGCTCCAAGGTGTTTTTTTTTAATACATTGCAACTGTCAAGTTCCACTAGCCAACTTTATGAGAAATTCCTTCAAGATTTTACTTTTTTTACATAATGCCCCTCTGACTTATGACTTTGTCTAGAGATTTTTGAAGTATGACAGCATCGTACAAAGGTAAACAATAGGGAACAATTTGTTAATATCAGTAAACTTAAGCAAACTAAAGTGGCATATTGACAGTATTAAACTCCAAAGGGAGCATTTTGCAGTTAAAACCAAGAGCATTATTTGATAAATAAGACTCAATGATGTTTTAGAAAGGAACAAACTTTGAGGAGAAAAATTGAATTCTCCTAAATAATTAAAATCAATCTGAGAATAGACATATCCTTTTCAGGCACCTAATTAGTAATAAAAAATTCATTGTCTAGCTATAATATTACAGCAAATAGTATTGAAGGTGCCACTATAGTATAATGAACATCATTATGGGACTTGTGAACCTATCTACATTCTTAAATACATAGGAAAGAAGAAATAGAAATTTGCAAGTATAACTATCTCTTTGGTATCAATCTGGATCTGTACTGTGTTTGTGCTATGTCATATTGGCACTAGGTATAGATCCTTTCAATGAACCCAAATGAGTTATGCCACTATTTGAGTTGTTTGATATAAACATGGTCAATGTGTCAAAAAGCTAAAATGCACTTTACCTGAATTTCATGCTCGTTGCAATAAACATTTCAATCCATTCTTTTTGGAATAAGCTGTTGGAATCCTCAAAGTAAAAAGTGTAAACTTTGAATGCGAATCTGCACGTTGAAAAGGCCAAATAGGTACGTAGAAGCCTTAATAACAAAAAAGGAAAAAAAAAAAGAGTACAAACCTGATAATTCAAGCGATAATTAGCAACAAGATGAATGAAAGCAATCACATTGTCCTTCGTAACGTGCATATCTTTTCCACCAGGAATTAGTTCCTCTTCTGTTTGTTCTCCATATTCATTTTTTACAACAACAAAATACAGTTCCAGTTCTGACACATCACCCTTGTAATGCTGCAAGATAGCAAAAGAAGCCGAAATAAGAATGGCTCGTTGGGGAAGGAAGATAGGCGTACAGTTTGAACAAATAATTTAGGCATGAAATGCTGTTGGATGCTTCAATTTAGGAAAAGCATACATTATATGATTTACAAGAAGTAAAATCAAACTGAAAAGGAAAAAACTAGTGTGCAAATAGCACTTACAATTTTTGAAGGCAAACTTCACATTACTAATCTCATAAGTAAAGTTCAAGATGTTTAAATGTTATCAAGTGACTCACAAAAATATCAGATTAGGAATAAATCTAAAATGAGAAAGCCTGAAGAAAGATTGAAGAAGACCAAATGATAAAGTAATATTGAAGTTTACTTTGTCCACAAACACAGACAACCAGATGATGGAGTAATATAGAAGTTTACTTTGTCCACAAACACAGACAGATACTACACAGATGATATAATTGTAAATGAATGTAGAGTGAAGAGAAAAAAAGTAGAATAACTGGTGGAACAAAATCAGTCATGCATCAGCATTTTCCTTTCCAGATGCTTAACCATACATCAGTTTCTCTTTTTAAAAACTTGAATAAGTTTCTCAACAGATGCTAGACTGATATAAACGAATTAAGTTCACTTGGCATACAAATACAGAACAAACATGAGATTCAGCAAGCAACCAAATATAAGATAATCACAGCTAACACCAATTTAGTTGTAAGCACAAATCATATTTACTTGTGCAAATAATTTTACCTATTGATTTCTATGATCTAATTTAGAAGTGATTCTGATGAAAAATGGCATGATTTTAGGATTGAAACCCTTGATTCCAATTTCTACAAATTCATTGTGATAGCAACGATATGGCTAAATTCCAAAGTTAAAACTGAACTGATGTGAAACTAAAATGACGTGATGAGAATGGCTCCACAATTAAACATGAGTTCAGTGAGATTATTAAGAAATAATAAAAAATGAATTTTCATTTTTATATATATTCCTAATTATCAAGAGTGCCCTGTATTTGCCAATACATTTATTTGGGTTACATTAGAAAGAGAGATCTCACATGATAGGATCCCCTAATCCATTTATACCGTAGTCAGAATTTGAAAACACAATTGAAGATACAACAATATTATGGTTCTAAGTGTTAAACAATAGGTATAAGATTCTTTACAGCTAACCAAGTTATTACTGTTCAATATCATTACTCTACAATAGGTATAAGATTCTTTAGAGTTAACCGAGTTATAACTGTTCAATATCATTACTTTCTGTTACCCATTATAGAGACTATAACAGAAAAAGGTATTTGCATCACCAACTAAAAGATTGGGAAGAAATACTGAACGCTTGCAAAGTCATCAAATAAAGTATAGTCCATATTTTATTCAAGTTGTGAGGATTAGAGACAAAATTTAACATTGTAAATACACCAAGAGTAGGGCTTTCACCTTTAAGAAGAGAAGGTGGCGATACAGCTCTGGATCTAGTGAAGGCAAGTCATGCAAAAAGTTGCTCCTAATTGCCAAGAAATGAAATATGATCAATCAAGAAATGAGATAGTCAAACATGAAATAAAAATATGCAATGAAATCCTTCAAAAAAAAAGGCCATCAATAAACAAGAAACTCATTAATATTTATGAGACACAAAGTTTAGGAACTTAAATGCTTCAATGTAAAAGAAATTTCCAAGAAGATAAACACTATTTAACTACTACTTGAGAGAAAAATATTTCGACTGGTAATTTTAGAGAAAGCTAGTAGAACAAAAGTAGAGGACTAGAGAACTCACTTCTCTTTCAATTTGCTAAGGAAGAATGTTGCAAATGGTATGTCCACAAGGATACCCTCATACATTGCCTGCAAAAGATGGCGTAGGACATAAATAAAAGAGCCATGTTCCAACTTTTATCAAGCATGACAGGAGAAAGACAAACATGAATGAACGGAAGAGAGGGTAAGATTTTTTTAAAAAAATAAATAAAAGTGAGCCTAATAAACCATAACATAGCAAACTAGTAGTTGGCCACATGGAGCTTCATGTCATTGTAACAAGAGGTTTGATGGGAAAGCATGGATTGACTTCTTGAGTCATGTAACCCAGCATAGTTGAGATTTACCATTAGGTTGAAGTTGCAAAACACAACATTGAATGACCTATAAATTTCGAACTCTATTACCGCCAATCCAGAAGTTAAACATCCTGGAGTCGCGATGGCTATTAATTGTTTATATAACAAATATGTTTACATACCAATTAGGATCATACCCAAGTAATAGTTATAACTAGCATCTAAAATTTCAAGTTGTGCCAGTAAAGACATGTAAATGTTTTTATTCCACCAAACAACAAACATTATCAATACTGTCTTGAGCAATAGCACGCACAACTTTCTTCATCGACACGCTGTTCATGCTTTCTCTTCCACATCACAAAGCCACATATGCACCATTAAATACTCCACAATGCCAGGAGTCATGACACAAGCTCCACGTTGGCTCCTTTGTGTTGAACCTTTCTCCTCGTCAAAATCAAAACCCTAGCAACCTAGCTTTTTCCTCCAATGCCAACAAGCTTCCTCCACTCAAGGTAAACTCATCTCCTATTCGTTTTCCTCTTCCTCCACAACACTGACATTCCTCCTTCCCCCTTCCTCCTCCTCTAACACTAAAGTCCTCTACTCCTCGGCATCAATGTTGGCACCTACTCTTCTTCCACTCTCTCTTCAACAACAACACTCCTTTCACTTCCATTAGCACACCTCCATCTTCAATACTGGCACTGGAAACGTTGCCTTGAGCTTGAGATTTCAATCCAAACAATGATATTATGTCGTAACTATAATGTTATTATA
>NC_133875.1:6169980-6200742 GCF_044706935.1 Curcuma longa
CAACTAGCTCAATGGAACCATAGGAACATATGAGATAGAAGACTGAGAGGAGCAAGGGTGAAAGTAAAACATCTCTGATGGTCCTAGCCAACTGAGCTAGTAGGCTATTGGCTATCACAACACTAGTATGACTCATGGGGGTATAAGAGTAAAAAAGGGATGTGTTACCAGAAATATAAGGCCCTATATTTAGGATCTAAAAAGACGACTGAGGTACGTGATAAAAATGTAGTAGTGGTACCTCTATGGGTGAATGAGGTAACTAACCAAGGTGATGCACTAATAGTCGTATGAAGTTGAAAGAGCAAAGAGTACTCTACAAAATTTGTAAAAATATAGTTATCTGACTGAGTTGACAGAGGAGCATTAGACTAGGATACATTAGTAGAGTTTGACGCAAATGACCAGAGGGAGGGGGAAAATCCGTGAAGAGAATAGAATGTATCACTTGAATTTGTTCTATTCTCTAGGGAAACCACCTCATTATCAGCCTTCATGATCACCTAATGATTCTCCGAGAGGTGAATCAACTACCAACACAGATACATCAATCTACCCAGGATAGAAGAGCACGGAGCAATAGTTGAAGCACATAACATCCATACACACATTGGATAGAGGAAAAATAGAAGATTGATGATATTGGATTTTAAGATCTCACTATCTCCAATTCAAGGTGAGTAGCTTGGAGAAATATAATGGTGAATAACTTGCCAATGGTGGTCCTACATCTCCTAGACATCAAAAGAGGTCGAAAGGAGACCTCTAAAATTGATTGTGATGATTTGGAAATGACCTAGAGGAAAGATAGCAGCGAAAGATGTTCAAAAGAGCCAATACTTAAGCATCTATCCACTCCCACAATGAACGAGTGAACTCATTGATCTTGAAAACTCAATTAGAAAGGATTAGTAAGGTGCTCTAGTTGACCTTGATCCACAAACTATATAGGAACAACAAAGATTTTGTCCATTATGATGATCACTGACCTTGAAATAGTGGAAATAGTACCAACAAGAGGCATCAGAGTAGTGGCAAAGATTTTGGCATTCAAGCAAATTAACAACTGCTTGCTGAGAAAGGAAGGCTGATGGAGGAAGAAGGGACAACCGATAAGGAAATTGGATCTAGAGAATAAAGGCAACTTTGCTCAGTTGTAACCTTACAGGCTGCAAGAGCGCCTCATCTCTTTTTCAGAATAAGGATAGGAGACCACACAGTGCTACAAGTGTTGCAATGCGCACGAAGAGAAGTGCGATGTTAGGCAATTAGGCCTAGGCAGGATGAATCGATGGACCTCTGCTCACTGCTTCATAGGGGCAGGCATCAAGCAATTGAGGTGCAATGGAGATGTTCACAAGGAAGCCAATGATGAATCAAAGCTCCACTTCATGTGGATGAAATGAAGATGCTAAAGAGAGGTGTTACACACCTGACTGATGATATCCATTGAATGGCATGAAGAGAACACTAGCATTGGTTACGCAGTGGAAGATTGGGGAATTAGGCATCGGCTCCAATACAATGTAGGGGATAATTATTATAATCAGTTCCCTAGGTAGAGCCCCTCTACCTATATATGGATATATTGAGTATACGAGACATTACAAAATAGACCCTTATACCTTTACATCTTTACATGAAGACCCATAACAGTATAATACAGCATGAGGCACACCACTCAGACTTCTTATTTGGCAACTTCCACACCAGTCACTAATATAGTACATTGTCATAGCAGAACATGCTTAATTTTTACAACTAGAATAAAATCTCCATCTTATATAAGAAAAGGCTTTATCTAAAAATATTCATATTACTCCTAAGGTCCCAATACAACCTAATCTTGTACACTAACGGTAAATTTCCTGAAAACAAAATTACCTTTGTATAATAATTCTAGATTCTATAAGCATAATTTATTTGTTTAGCAGTACTGGTCATTGATCAATCATAAACTGAAACACTAACATCAGCCTGGGAAATTCTTATTGAATTTTAACTGTCTATCAAGTTACTATAACATTCAATATGGTTGCAATAAACATTCATGACGTTATATTCTTAAAAAATATATCATAAACTGGTATTTAAAATTGAAAACTGACTTGAGGAATTTTTTCTGGTACTCCAAAGAAAAGCTTTTGAGCACTTCCCAGAACATGACAATGACCTGATGATCCTGCCAACAGAACCAACATCAGTTCTACAAAACTAGCAAAGGTTCGTGATCAAATCAAAAGCCAAAAAGAGAGGGGAAAAGTCCTCAACAACATCATGATTTCATCAAACTTTTGCAAGCGTTTGGCTATGTACGAATAAGCCAACTCAAATAAATTATTGTACAGATGTAGAGAACCAACTTAGTCATAGCACTGAAGTTACTGGAAAAAGCAACCATAGGTTCTATAAATTAGCATGAACCAGTGGCATAGCACAAGCCCTCACATAGAGGGAATTTCACATGGAAAATTGAAAGGGAAATTTTATTAGTCAAGCAATAACGACACTTTTATAGACTAAACTCAGACAAAACTAGGAAGAAAATCACAAATTTAGAAATAAACTAATACTAATAATTCCTTCCAAAACATAAGATATTACTCAAAGCTTCCACCAATGAAGGGTCCCGTGGAAGAAGCATTACCCTACTAAAATTTAATTATAATTTCAAATCTCAATTACTTTGCATCGTCCTCCCCTACCAAGAAGCGTTCATCCTATTGGGTGGAGAGATAAGACTTTCCAAATCACCCTTTGCAGTGCTAAATATAGTGTAAAGTGGATATCTGGTATATAAAAAAGGAGGTGCCTTTGTAGAAGATGGGTCAAGTGGTCATTACTTAGTATGGAAGAGAAAATGCACATTTCTTCAAGCACAATGGACATAATGTTAGTCAAGGCTAATGAAGCTGAGCCCAAAACCCAAGCCAACAACAAAGCTACCCAATCTTTAAGAAATCCCCTTCACCTTCTCAGACAAATGCCAGTTTGAGAAAGAAAAGGAGTCATGAGTTATAGTAGCCTTACTGGCTTCGCCCATAACCTTATAGTCAACTGTCGTGCCTCTCTTGTAAGTCATCCTCCAAAGGTCAAGAAGATTCTAGGCGAGTTCAAAGACATAATTACAGAAAATTTTCCAGAAGACTTACTTGATGAACCTTAATTCAGCACAGAATTTGTTTTGAGGACTTAATTGAATAATCTTTCATACAATAACATGAACTACATGGATCATGTTGAATTAAATAGGCAAATCAAGAAACTCTTACAGAAAAGCTTCATTTATTGACAAATAAAAAGATTATATGAGAGCGTGCATTATTAGTTGTGTCATCAACAAAATCATTATTAAGTGTAGATCTCTCACACCTAAACTTGAGGACATACTCAATTTGATGGTAGAAGCTTGATGGCTCTCTAACATTGACTTGCATAGTGGGTACCATGAAATTGAAATCAATATTAGCAATGAGTGAAACACTATTTTTAAGATGGGATGGGTGGATAGATTTACAGCATTAAAATCCTCGTAAAACAAAAGATACCAATTCTAAAATAGAATAATATCAAAATTCAATTACAAATTGAAAGTTGAGATCCCAATTAATTTGCATCAACCGGCATTTAACAAAGAAGGTAAGCAAATATTTCAATAAAAAAAAATCAAGGAAATTGTCATGTAACAAGAAACAGTTTGCCCAAAACATACATGATGGTAGCCACCAGCATAATGAGTGTTTGAACGCAGATCATCCACATCCATACTTTCAAGTGACCCTGATATAAGAAGCTGGAAGAAGAACACCAGAGTGAATGGTGAGGTGCTGCTTCATAAACAAAACAGAAAATATAATAATGCAACGATGGTAAAAACAATTAATTCTTGGTCTGTACATATGATTTAATGTGGTTTAGTCGATGCAAAAAATAAGTTAAGCATACTCTGACCCATGTATCTGATAAAGAGAATGAAGAAAAATAAAAGAGAGGAAATGCAGATCTTAAAATTAGTCATTCAGATAAAGCTAAAAGTTTCCTATCACATAACAAAGAGCTCACTGAATACGTTAATTGAATTTCTTTGGGAATAAACTCCAGATCTAGAATGATCACCTTAAATTGAAAGCAGTCATGATAGACAACATTGCCAATCATAAGCAGGGAAAATTGAACAATGGTTTTGATTAAGATTTATCAATGAGTTGATATAGTTGTTCAAGTGGAATAAGAATGCATCTACCTGTGACTACATCAAACCCATCAAATTGTCACTCAAAATACCTAAATTTCACTTTGCCTAAACATGTCCCTCCTTTTTGCAAAATGACCATAAGTTATTATTGTTGATGGATTATCAGCAGAAGATCCCTTGGAGGATTGATAAGAGATACCTGATTAAGAGAATTGCAAGTTGTTGTTTGTTACCAACTGTAGAAGTTATTTGCCATAGAGGCAAGGATTCAGACTCTACAATGGGACTTCCACATCAAGCTTGTTATAATATCAGAAATTTATAATTATGATTTCTTAGGATTTTAGCAGTTGAATTGAGGGTTAAATCAATTATAACTAGGATTGATTTGATGCCATTGGAATTGAAGAAAGTTCAATTCAAATATCATTGGTTGTTTTGGGGTTGTGGTTAAGAGTGTTGTTTCCATATTAAGTAGCATTGGAGTTGGGCTTAGCTGGAATTAGATCGATTGTGTGAAGGTTGAAACCAAAAATTAATTGTTTGGTCAGGTTGAGTCTCTGATTAGGTTATTGTTGGAGTTTATTAGCGAACTATGAGGTAGACATTAATTTGGCTCAAGTCGAGTCCAATTTGGATTCTAAATAAGTGCTTTATGATGGAATCAATAATGAATTGGTTCAATGAGAGTTGTGGTTCACTTGTTGGTAAAAGTTCTAAATTTTGATTTGGAGGAATAAAAGAAGTATTTTATTTATTTTCTTTATTCATCCTAGACAAACTATGCAGCATATCAGTTAGGGTGCAAGTTGGGTAATTTGAGATATGTAGGTGAATCAGATTATCAAATATAATGAAACAAGGAGCTGAAGCCTTCAAAAGGTTCTCACTAACACAATGCATTCTCAACAGCCAATCAACCTCCTTGTTTTATTCCAAGCTACAGGGGAATTTGGCCAGTTGGCATATTGGAAAAGCAAAAAATCAATAAATTATAGCATAAAGCAGTGCACAAGCAGAGATCAGAGCCATTTATGAGTTTTTGATCAGGTTGCATAGACTGGCAAAACACTTAGCATTGTCACATGCTTGTCCAACAATACTTTATAGTGACAGAGAGTTGGTTATAAGGATTTTGAAGCTTTATAAAGGAGATTGAGGAAGGTGACTAAAATCTTGCTTATATTCCTATAGGAAGTCAGGAAGCTCTGAATTATAGATAACTAACTATTCACCAGATTAAGGGGGAATTTTGGAGGATTATTGGCAGAAGAACCCTTGGAGGATCAGCAGGAACTTTTGATTTAGGGTATTTTAATTTGTTGTTATTTTTAGTTGTATGTTACTATAAAAGTTGTTGCTACCTGCAATATTCTTCCAAATTATGGGATTTGACTTTAGTTTATAGATTCTTTCTATTTCTTATTTTCCTATTTTAGAACAATCATCTTATTTATTTTTTTTCAAAATGATGGAATAAGGTCACCAATTATTTTCCTAGATTTTCCTTGTTTCAATTGTCTAAAGGCTCCAAGGTGTTTTTTTTTAATACATTGCAACTGTCAAGTTCCACTAGCCAACTTTATGAGAAATTCCTTCAAGATTTTACTTTTTTTGCATAATGCCCCTCTGACTCATGACTTTTTTGAAGTATGACAGAGCATTGTACAAAGGTAAACAATAGGGAACAATTTGTTAATATTAGTAAACTTAAGCAAACTAAAGTGGCATATTGACAGTATTAAACTCCAAAGGGAGCATTTTGCAGTTAAAACAAAGAGCATTATTTGAATAATAAGACTCAATGATGTTTTAGAAAGGGACAAACTTTGAGGAGAACAATTGAATTCTCCTAAATAATTAAAATCAATCTGAGAATAGACATATCCTTTTCAGGCACCTAGTTAGTAATAAAAAATTCATTGTCTAGCTATAATATTAGAGCAAATAGTATTGAAGGTGCCACTATAGTGTAATGAACATCATTATGGGACTTGTGATAATTCCATACCCTTTCAATGCTATGCCACTGATATAAACATGGTCAATGTGTCAAAAAGCTAAAATGCACTTTACCTGAATTTCATGCTCGTTGAACATTTCAATCCATTCTTTTTGGATAAGCTGTTGGAATCCTCGTAAAAAGTGTAAACTTTGAATGCGAATCTGCACGTTGAAAAGGCCAAATAGGTACGTAGAAGCCTTAATAACAAAAAAGAAAAAAAAAGAGTACAAACCTGATAATTCAAGCGATAATTAGCAACAAGATGAATGAAAGCAATCACATTGTCCTTCGTAACGTGCATATCTTTTCCACCAGGAATTAGTTCCTCTTCTGTTTGTTCTCCATATTCATTTTTTACAACAACAAAATACAGTTCCAGTTCTGACACATCACCCTTGTAATGCTGCAAGATAGCAAAAGAAGCCGAAATAAGAATGGCTCGTCGGGGAAGGAAGATAGGCGTACAGTTTGAACAAATAATTTAGGCATGAAATGCTGTTGGATGCTTCAATTTAGGAAAAGCATACATTATATGATTTAGAAGAAGCAAAATCAAACTGAAAAGGAAAAAACTAGTGTGCAAATAGCACTAACAATTTTTGAAGGCAAACTTCACATTACTAATCTCATAAGTAAAGTTCAAGATGTTTAAATGTTATCAAGTGACTCACAAAAATATCAGATTAGGAATAAATCTAAAATGAGAAAGCCTGAAGAAAGATTGAAGAAGACCAAATGATAAAGTAATATTGAAGTTTACTTTGTCCACAAACACAGACAACCAGATGATGGAGTAATATAGAAGTTTACTTTGTCCACAAACACAGACAGATACTACACAGATGATATAATTGTAAATGAATGTAGAGTGAAGAGAAAAAAAGTAGAATAACTGGTGGAACAAAATCAGTCATGCATCAACATTTTCCTTTCCAGATGCTTAACCATACATCAGTTTCTCTTTTTAAAAACTTGAATAAGTTTCTCAACAGATGCTAGACTGATATAAACGAATTAAGTTCACTTGGCATACAAATACAGAACAAACATGAGATTCAGCAAGCAACCAAATATAAGATAATCACAGCTAACGCCAATTTAGCAGTAAGCACAAATCATATTTACTTGTGCAAATAATTTTACCTATTGATTTCTATGATCTAATTTAGAAGTGATTCTGATGAAAAATGGCATGATTTTAGGATTGAAACCCTTGATTCCAATTTCTACAAATTCATTGTGATAGCAACGATATGGCTAAATTCCAAAGTTAAAACTGAACTGATGTGAAACTAAAATGACGTGATGAGAATGGCTCCACAATTAAACATGAGTTCAGTGAGATTATTAAGAAATAATAAAAAATGAATTTTCATTTTTATATATATTCCTAATTATCAAGAGTGCCCTGTATTTGCCAATACATTTATTTGGGTTACATTAGAAAGAGAGATCTCACATGATAGGATCCCCTAATCCATTTATACCGTAGTCAGAATTTGAAAACACAATTGAAGATACAACAATATTATGGTTCTAAGTGTTAAACAATAGGTATAAGATTCTTTACAGCTAACCAAGTTATTACTGTTCAATATCATTACTCTACAATAGGTATAAGATTCTTTAGAGTTAACCGAGTTATAACTGTTCAATATCATTACTTTCTGTTACCCATTATAGAGACTATAACAGAAAAAGGTATTTGCATCACCAACTAAAAGATTGGGAAGAAATACTGAACGCTTGCAAAGTCATCAAATAAAGTAAGTCCATATTTTATTCAAGTTGTGACGATTAGAGACAAAATTTAACATTGTAAATACACCAAGAGTAGGGCTTCACCTTTAAGAAGAGAAGGTGGCGATACAGCTCTGGATCTAGTGAAGGCAAGTCATGCAAAAAGTTGCTCCTAATTGCCAAGAAATGAAATATGATCAATCAAGAAATGAGATAATCAAACATGAAATAAAAATATGCAATGAAATCCTTCAAAAAAAAAGGCCATCAATAAACAAGAAACTCATTAATATTTATGAGACACAGTTTAGGAACTTAAATGCTTCAATGTAAAAGAAATTTCCAAGAAGATAAACACTATTTAACTACTACTTGAGAGGAAAATATTTCGACTGGTAATTTTCGAGAAAGCTAGTAGAACAAAAGTAGAGGACTAGAGAACTCACTTCTCTTTCAATTTGCTAAGGAAGAATGTTGCAAATGGTATGTCCACAAGGATACCCTCATACATTGCCTGCAAAAGATGGCGTAGGACATAAATAAAAGAGCCATGTTCCAACTTTTATCAAGCATGACAGGAGAAAGACAAACATGAATGAATGGAAGAGAGGGTAAGATTTTTTTTAAAAAAATGAATAAAAGTGAACCTAATAAACCATAACATAACAAACTTGTAGTTGGCCACATGGAGCTTCATGTCATTGTAACAAGAGGTTTGATGGGAAAGCATGGATTGACTTCTCGAGTCATGTAACCCGGCACAGTTGAGATTTACCATTAGGTTGAAGTTGCAAAACACAACATTGAATGACCTATGGATTTCGAACTCTATTACCGCCAATCTAGAAGTTAAACATCCTGGAGTCGCGATGGCTATTAATTGTTTATATAACAAATATGTTTACATACCAATTAGGATCATACCCAAGTAATAGTTATAACTAGCATCTAAAATTTCAAGTTGTGCCAGTAAAGACATGTAAATGTTTTTATTCCACCAAACAACAGACATTATCAATACTGTCTTGAGCAATAACACGTACAACTTTCTTCATCGGCACACTGTTCATGCTTTCTCTTCCATATCACGGAGCCACCTATGCACCATTAGTCCTCCACAATGCCAAGAGTCATGACACAAGCTCCACGTTGGCTCCTCTGTGTTGAACCTTTCTCCTCGTCAAAATCAAAACCCTAGCAACCTAGTTTTTTCCTCCAATGCCAACAAGCTTCCTCCACTCAAGGTAAACTCATCTCCTATTCGTTTTCCTCTTCCTCCAACACTAACATTCTTCCTTCTTCCTTCCTCCTTCCTCCTCCTCTAACACTGAAGTCCTCTACTCCTTCAGCATCAATGTTGGCACCTACTCTTCTTCCGCTCTCTCTTCGACAACAACACCTCTTTCACTTCCTTTAGCACACCTCCGTCTTCAATACTGGCACTGGCAACGTTGCCTTGAGCTTGAGATTTCAATCCAAACAATGATATTATGTCATAACTATAATGTTATTATAATTTTTTTATTACCTTATATCAGTTTATTAGAGTTATAAAATATATTACAGTAATAATTATAATATATAATTGTAGTTATATTATATATTATTTATAAACTTATAAATAAATCAATTACAAACTTATAAAATTTAATTTATATATAGATATAACTCTGCCACAGCCAATCCCAAACTCGAATAAAGGAAGAGGGTTGCATTAGGTTGTCAGCCAGCATTAAAACATAAGTAAATATTATATCTGAATCTACCAAACTATTGTGTTAATGTTAAGTTGTTCCCTGAAAAAAATGCATTTGGAACATGGGATGTAGGAATGTTCACTGGCAAATTAATGGAAGTTGTAGATATGATGATTATAAGAAGAATTAATATTTTATATTTACAAAAGATAAAATAGATAGGGGAGAAGACAAAGATGAAAGAGAAGTTAGGTTTTAAGTTATGGTATACAAGAAAGTAAAATGAGAAATGGAATAGATATTGTTGTATATAGTTCGTTAAATGATGAAGTAATACAAGTAGTTAGGAAAAGAGATAAAATTATAACTCTCAAGATAGTGATAGCAAAAGAAACTATTAATATAATTAGCATATATACACATCATGTAAGATTAGATAAAGAGATCAAACATAGATTTTGGATAGGCCTAGATGAGATAGTATAAAAATTCTAATGATTTAATAGATCTAAATGAGCTTGTAGAGTAAGAAATGAGGAATAAGTTAGGATGCATAGGGGCTATGATTTTACAACAAAAAATGAAGAAAAAGTTATACTAAATTTCACGATAGCATATGAACTTTATTAGTAGAAGTGCATGAGTCGTAGGATCCAGTGGTGGAAGTTAAAGGATGGAAAACAAAGTATCAAAGAAGCACAAATATTAGGAGAATACATGGCAACTCCAATACATGGGATGAAATGAAGTCAAATTTAAAAACAATGGCCAAAATCATACTCGATGAGTCAAAAGGAAGGACACTACCAAATAAAGAATCTTAGTAGTTGAATAAGACTATACAAGAGAAACTGAAAAAAAAATGAATAGTCTATAACTTAGTGTAAACTTGTACAAACGAAGAAACCTTTAAAAAGTATGTAGTAGTTTGTCACTGTGGTATATGCTGTAACTTAGTGGAAAGATTTGGTTTTTATGCGATCAAAATATTGAATGCTCTGTGCTTATAGATCATGATCAGTTTCTACTTGTGAAGTTGAGTTCTCATCTTTTTCCTACTTGCTTATTTGTCACTGTGGTATATGCTAAATGTGATAGTTTTGAAAGGAAGGAGCTATAGGAAAATTTATTGGATGCTAGACCACCCTTGGATGATTTGTGGATGGTAGGGGGAGACTTTATTGTTATTATGGGACCTAATGAACATTCTGCAGAAGTCTTATCAAAGCCAGGTGCGGTTAGGGACTTTAACAACTTTATAATGATGGCTGGATTATTAGATGCTGGTTTTGTGGGTGATGCTTACACATGGACTAATAATAGAGTGTGGAAAAGATTGGATAGGGTTCTGTTGTCCCCGTCTTGGAGTGCTAAAGATTTTGGTGTTAAGGTGGAACATTTGAGCAGAGCCACATCGGATCACTGTCCGCTATCATCGTCTTTTCCTTCCTTTGTGTTTTCGAAATCCTCCTTTCGGTTTCATAATATGTGGATAAAACATGATGGTTTTCTTCTTACTGTTCGTTTGAATTGGATGCTTCCTTGTCATGGGTTTGAAATGCATAAATTATAGGTTAAATTAAAGAGATTGAAGAATCATCTAAAATGGTGGAATGCAGAGGTCTTTGGAAATATTCATGAGAAGGTTCAGGTGGCGGAGGATGAGTTTGCTATTACTGAAAGGAACTTTGATGCGAATCCAACAGTCGAAAAATAAAATTCAAATGGCTAAGTCTCAGGCATTCTTACAAAAAGCCCTACACATGGAGGAGGAGCCCTACACATGGAGGAGTTTTGGAAACAAAAGGCAGCAGTTAGGTGGATGGGAGAGGGTGATAAAAATACTAAATTTTTTCATCATATAGTTCAGAAAAGGAGGTTGATTGGTCGAATTTTTAGGAGAATGGGGTTTGTATAGAGAGCCCTGAATTAATCAAAGCCTCAGGTGCTGAGTTCTTTGAGAAGTTATTATCAGAAGATGATGTTGAATTAACTACAGCAAGCATGGAGAGCATATTCCAAGATTGATTTGTGAGAAGGAGAATTTTATTTTATCAGCCATGCCTACTATTGAAGAAGTCAAGCAGGTGGTTTGGGATATGTGTGAGGATAGTACGGCAGGGCCAGATGGTTTCTCTGTAACATTTTATGTGGCATATTGAGAGATTATTAAACTTGATGTCTTTGATGCAGTTTTGAATTTCTTTTAGGGGGGGTTCATTTCCACGCGGTATGGCGGCTACTACAATTGTGCTTATTTCCAAAATTGATAATGCTCAAAGGTGGCAGGACTTTCGACCTATTAGCTTATGTAATGTATCGAACAAGATTATTTCTAAATTGATGGTCAATAGGTTAAGTAGGATTTTAGATAAAATTATATCTCCTATGCAGAGTGGATTTGTGGCAGGAAGGATAATTTAGGATAATATCTTAATGGCCCAAGAGTTATATCACAAGTTGAATCATCATGTTCGAGGTGAAAATATTATTTTGAAGCTCAACATGGCCAAGGCATATGATAGAATCCAATGGGATATAACTCTTGGGCCATTAAGATATCATCCGAAATTATCCTTCGTACCACAAATCCACTCTGCATAGGAGATATAATTTTATCCAAAATCCTACTCAACCTATTGACCATTAATTTAGAAATAATCTTGTTCAATACATTATATAAACTAATAGGTCGAAAGTCCTGCCACCTTTAAGCATTATCAATTTTGGGAATAAGCACAATTGTAGTAGCCGCCATACCGCATGAAAATGAACCCCCCTGAAAGAAATCCAAAACTGCATCAAAGACATCAAGTTTAATAAACTCCCAACATGCCACATAAAATGCTACAAGGAAACCATCTGGCCCTGCAGTACTATCCACACACATCCCAAACCACCTGCTTGACTTCCTCAATAGTAGACCTGGCTGATAAAATAAAATTCTCCTCCTCACAAATCAATCTTGGAATATGCTCCATGCTTGCTGTAGTTAATTCAACATCATCTTCTGATAATAACTTCTCAAAGAACTCAGCACCTGAAGCTTTAATTAATTCAAGACTCTCTATACAAACCTCATTCTCCCAAATTCGACCAACCAACCTCCTTTTCTGAACTATATGATGAAAAAATTTAGTATTTTTATCACCGCTCTCCCATCCACCTAACTGCTGTCTTTTGTTTCCAAAACTCCTCCTCCATGTGTAGGGCTTTTTGTAAGAATGCCCGAGACTTAGCCATTTGAATTTTTTTTCGACTGTTGGATTCGCATCAAAGTTCCTTTCAGCAATAGCAAACTCATCCTCCGCCACCTAAACCTTCTCATGAATATTTCCAAAGACCTCTGCATTCCACTATTTTAGATGATTCTTCAATCTCTTTAATTTAACCTGTAATTTCTGCATTCCAAACTCATGACAAGGAAGCATCCAATTCAAACGAACAATAAGAAGAAAATCATCATGTTTTATCCACATATTATGAAACCGAAAGGAGGATTTCGAAAACACAAAGGAAGGAAAAGACAATAATAGCGGACAGTGATCCGATGTGGCTCTGCTCAAATGTTCCACCTTAACACCAAAATCTTTAGCACTCCAAGACAAGGACAACAGAACCCTATCCAATCTTTTCCACACTCTATTATTAGTCCATGTGTAAGCATCACCCACAAAACCAACATCTAATAATCCAGCCATCATTATAAAGTTGTTAAAGTCCCTAACCGTACCTGACTTTGATAAGACTCCTGCAGAATGTTCATTAGGTCCCATAATAACAATAAAGTCTCCCCCTACCATCCACAAATCATCCAAGGGTGGTCTAGCATCCAATAATTTTTCCCATAGCTCCTTCCTTTCAAAACTATCACATTTAGCATATACTACAGTGACAAATAAGCAAGTAGGAAAAAGATGAGAACTCAACTTCACATGTAGAAACCTACGCTGTCTGGAAACTCGGAGACGGGAACGCGGAAACGCGGAAACGGAAACGGAAACGGAAAACGGCAATAGTTGAAGTTTCCAAATTTTGAAAACGTCGAAGACCCAGCGCCGCTCGCCGAAGGGGCCAGAGGAGGATGGCAGAGATTTAGGCTTCCGACCGCGCTTCTTCAGTTTGTGCTTCTTCGTTGGCAGCGGCAGCGGCGGCGGCGGCAAGGGGTGGTCGTAAAGGAGGAAGCTTTCCTCGGTGGCGCCGGCGGAGGGGCCGTGTGTGAGCCATGGGGGAGAGGAGGAGGCAGACGAGGATGAGCACGAGGAGGCGGAGGAGGCGGACGACGATGAGTCGGCGAAGGGGAGTGGGCCGGACATGGACCAGCCGTTTCTTGTAAGTTTCCACGGATGGAAACGTTTCCCAGCGTTACGGAAACGGGGACGGCAGTGTTGTCGCCGTTTCTAGACAGTAGAGGTAGAAACTGATCATGATCTATAAACACAGAGCATTCAATATTTTGATCGCATAAAAATCAAACCTTTAAAAAGTATGTAGTAGGAGAAAGAGAAGCCAAGAATGAAGCTTTCAAACACTTGTATCGATAGTTTGATACAAAAGAAGGTGAGAGGGGCATTTATAGAATAACAAAAGTGAGAAAGAAGAAAACAAAGGATCTTATCCAAATAATACATTAAAGATGAATCCAATAGAATACTAGTGAAGGATAAGGAAATAAAGAAGCAATGAAAGAGATATTTTTCACAACTTTTTAATGCAAGTTTAGGTGACCAACGAGATACAAGTTTAAAGTTTTATCAAAGAATTCAAATTTCAAAAGTAGAATGGATGTTAAATGGAATGAAAAATGAAAAAGCAGTTATACATATTCTAATAGAGCTATGAAAGTGTCTAAAGAAGCAGTATTGAATGACTTACAAAGTTATTCAATCTGATATTGAAAATGAAAAAAATACATGATTAGTAGAGGGAAGTACTTTAGTTCTCTGTATAAAAACAAAGGAGACATGTAAAATTATATGAATTATAAAGGTATTAAGCTAATAAGTCATACCATGAAACTTTGGAAAAGAGTGATAAAAAAATATTAATGAGATCATGGTGACCGAAATCAATTTACATTTGTTTGAAAAGTCGACAATAGAAGTTATACATTGTCTTAAACAATTGATTGAATAGCATCGAGAAAAGAAATAAAATTTACATATGTTATTTATTGACCTATCAAAAACTTATGACAAAATCCTTATAAATATTTTGTGAAGAATTCTAAAAAAAAAAAGTGTTAACGTAGCATATATTGAAACAATTACGGATATGTACAAGAATATAATGACAAGGGTAAAGACTCCAAACAAATTAACCAAAGAGTTTCCTATAAAAATAAAGTTACATAAGGATCAATTCTAAGTCTATATTTTTTTACACTAATTACGAATGAAATCACTAGACATATTCAAGATACATTATCATAGTGCATATTATTTACAGATGACATTGTTTTAAACAATAAGATACATACAGAAGTAAATGTTTAACTCGAATCTTGGTGGGAAACATTAGAAGTTAAAGGTTTTAAACATAATAAAGACAAAATATATAGAATTTAAGTTTAATAGTAGTAGCAATATATGTTAATAGGAGATGACAAGTTATCTATAATTGAAAATTTTAAATATCTAAGATTGTTTTTGCAATAGGATGGAGGGGTTGATAGAAATGTTTTACATAGAATACAATCAGGATGATTGAAATGGAAGAGGACATCAGATGTTCTTTAAGATCGTAGGGTACCTCTAAAATTTAAATAGAAGTTTTATAAAATGACGGTTAGATCTGTTAAATTATATGGAGTTGAATGTTAAGCTATAAAACGAACAAACGAGCAGAAAATGAATCACAAAGTTAAGGATATTAAGGTGGATGTATGGACATACGAGGATGAACAGGATAAAAAATAAAATCGTTAAAAATAAATTCAAGATTGCACCTATGAGAGAAAACTCCAAGAAACATATTTAAGATGGTAATCAATAAATGTCTCAGTTAGACGATGTGAGATCATGATAAATCGCACATTAACCAAGGAAGAGAGACTAAAGAAGACTTGGTTAGTAACAATAAAATATGAAAGAAAAATATTTAAATATAGATGAGAATATAGTAACGAATCAAGTCCAATGGTGTCGAAGGATTCATATGGTTGACTCCACTTAATTGAATAAAGACTTAGTTGTTATTGTATATATATGATACGAATAAATAATTATAAGTATAAAAAATTTAAATATCTTTATGGTTACTTAATTTGTAAGAGTTTATTAAAATATTTTTTAAAAAACAAATTTATCATTATTTTAAATTTTTATTTGATTATCATTTATGAGTAAATAGTAGGTTTGTAGGTTTGTGTTGTTATATTTCCATTGCATAATACAATTGAATGCCCTAAAATAAGTATGTAAATGAGGTCTTAAAAAACCATGAGACTAATCTCATACGAATGCTAGTTGATGCTCTCATGCGATGCATGAGAATCCTTTTGTATTAGGTGTAGTCAACAATTGAGATGCTTTTAACAATTTATAATGTATAACTTTTAAATGTTAATACAAATGGTTTTTTAATTAGTATGGATTTTTTTATTTGAAACTAAATTAGTGAAGTTGTTTCATGACATGCTATAGTATCAAAATAGAGTCATCCTAATTAAAGCTTGAAAGTCTAACATAGCTCGAGATTTCAAAGCTTAGGATATCCTCGCCTGAAAAATTTTGTGGAGTGGGAGGGAATGCTTATCCTTTGCTCTCAAAACATTATTCCCTCTACTCTATATTCATGTATCCAAACAAGTTATAAAACCTGTAAAACTAAACCAATAAGGATTGGGAGCAATTGTGGTCAAAGAGCATCAACATTGATATGATGGCATAGTGGTGGCAACTTTGCTACGGTGAGGAAGGTCAAACATGATGCCAGTCACAGGCAACAAGGGAAGGTAGAGGCCATTCCCTCAGGATATATCTTCTGTCAAGCCTGAAAGACATCTGAGCCAGGATCATGAGGTCAAGGACACTACCAACACTAAAGAGAGGAGGCCACTGTTAGTCTTGGTGAATCTGCTGATCAAGTTGGTGTTCTGGAGACAGAGGACAGTGAAGAAGACTTTGATTGTATCATTGACAAGTCATGGAGACAACAAGTTGACTGACAAGGACATATACTGACCAGCCAGTGCCACAAGATGCATAGAAGTCAGAGACTTGGGCACTAATAGCCCAATAAGTAACAGGTATTTTAACATATTTGAATTCTTGGGTTGAAATAGCCAATTAATTCTCAAAGTTTTGAAGCTACATCTCACATTAAGCCCGATCAAAATGTGTATTGATATTCAAACGCATCAATAACTGTTCCCTCATATTCTCATTTTCAAAATTTTAACTGAAAGCTATGCTTCTTAAACTCAGGTACAAGTATCCGAGACGAATAAGGGTGATTAATAAGAGTAAATGAAGAGTCCCAACAATCAAAACCAAAACCAAAAGTGACTCCAACATATTTCTTATATATATATATATAGATACACATGAAATCAAACATAAACTAGATAAATTGTGTTACCTAGTCACAAAAGATACTTGTCCACATTAAACCAATAAACTAGTTTGATTTGGGTGAGTTAATGAAAAATTATATCAATATGTATGAAGAAAATGTGATACAGAAAGGCATAAATTTTCATATGCATAGGTATGTGATAGCTCAGGCTGTTTTTTAAAACAATGGGCATAATAGTATTTTCCAGACCTAATGTTGTCTTCATCCTATGGCTACAGATGAACATCCATCCCCCTGCAGATGTAGTTGTTAGCACAAAAGCAGCAACAAAAACCTTCACTTTTTTATGTGTAGAATCTGTAGACTACCAGTTGGCTGCTCCAATGAATACTTTTCACTCGTTAACAAATTAGTAACATTTGGCATGGTGAATATCATGAGTTTTTGCTCAAGTTTCAGGGTTTGGATGTACAGCTAAAATTGGGCTTGTTAATCATCATAGAATACAGACCATCAATAGACTGCAAATATAGATGGGATGACTCAATTAAATTGGAAGGTGAAAAGGACAGAGGGAGCCACAAAAAAAACTGTCATAAAAATGGGGTAATGATTTGAATTCAGCATGACATAAAATTCAATGGAGGATTAGATCCATGTAATTGACCACAAATAGCTGGAACAGTCACAATTTGATAATACTGACGATAATGAATAGAATAGAAGATAGATGCAAATTCCATAAAGGGAGATTATATAAACTTAAATTAGGTAATGATTCTATATTTTGATTGGTTGATATTTTCTTTTTCATACACAGGCACCTATAGTGACATAACTATGACCAAGTAGCATTAACAAAATATACAATCATCAAGAAACATATACTAACAATGAACCATGATTGGAAAAAAAAAAGTCTATCCAACAAGTTGAATAAGGATCAACATCGGCCAATCAGATTTTAAGCAAGGCCTCCAACACAAATCGAGAATTTCTCAAACTTAAAGTAATTAAGTGTAATTCGATGAATTTTTTAATCAAATTCTCTTACAAAAATAGAAGAAAAAAAATTGGTTAAGAGAAATTGTTGTGGAGAGAGGCATTAAGATCTACCATTGTTGTGAAAGAAAAGAAAAGAGGGATCATAATCCATAACATAGAAAAGGAAACAAAGTTAGAAATAAATTGGAGAATAATTCGTGCAATTAAAGAAAACAATATGGAGAATAGATCGAGATTGATGCATCTGTAATTAAGTTTTAAATTTAATCTTTATGATTTGATAATTTAGGGTTGTTGCATCTTAATTGTGTTCTCAATCATGGTCATTCCTGATTTGGATTATTTATTTCCTTTCTTGCCTTAGGGTTGAGTCTACAAAACAAATCCTCTTGTAATTATCATCTTGCAGTCAATAATAATTTTCACTTGCTATTCTCTATCTGAGTTTTTCTCTGTGTGATGTTCATTTGCTTGTTCATCCATTACACTACATCAAATGGTATCAAAGCCAAAAGCTAGTTTAGTTTGATACTTCTCTCTCCTGATTACTACTCTCCACCTTCTGCCACTTCCCAAGAACACATCATCATTGTAAACCCATCCCTAACCACCAACGCGTCACTTGCCCTTTAATGCCTCTCCACCCTTTGACCTTCCACCTCAACCTGATCCTAATTCCACTCTCCGTTTAGCCCTGATCTCTGATTCGATTCTCACAGAATAAGCGCTACATCAAGAGTTGTCCTGCAACAGTAGTGAAAGCCAACTTGACACCTTCTCCTTAACAACCTGCCAACATCACCTTCATTGCCGTCTCACAAAACCTGATCACAAACCATCCCTACTTGTAGCCTCCTCCTTTTGCCAAATCCCAGCATCGTTGCTAGTCATGTGTCCACCTCCTGATTACCGTCGCCCTTTCTTGCTTCAACAGCAACTGGCGCCACTGCCACCAAGCATCCTCCTTGAGCCAACAAGCTTTGCCACCAATGCCTTCTTTTTCCCAAACCACCATTAGCTCGGCTGCACCAGGTTCTTGAACCACCTCTTGGGAGCAGCACACATCTACTGCTCATTGTTGCCTAGCATCAGATGCTACGATGCTCCTCCACCACACCACATTCACCTTGATCAAATCCAGGATGCGACCATTCAAGATCAATGCTAAATCCATAAAACAGACTTTGATTTGACATTTTGCAATTTAGTCTAGAAAATTTAGTAATCTATAATTTAGTAATCTTATAAAAATTCTCATTATTGCAGAAAATATTAACAAAACAAAAAAAAAAGACAAAAAAGCTTCCTCAGATTTCATCTAGGGATCCACTTGAAAGGTAATTAAAATTTGACTTGAGCTGGACGTTGTAGAACAGATTCTGCTACAAAGAGGCTCGAATCAACACAACATCATTATTCTCACATTGAAAATACTTGTTCCAATTTGGTGCGTAGTTAATTTTTGTGCAATACCCATTTTCTTCACATTACATCTATGTCTTCATCATCTTTAATTGTCTATTTTCCTACCTATTTCTTAATTTATTGTGTAAATTAGTCTTATTCTCATTGATTGTCAAACCTCTAATTGGTTTTGACAAGAAATCCCTCCATCAAAGAGGTAGGTACTGGATGTGAGCATGTGGAAGATGAGCTTCAGATTCACAATCTAGAGTGAAAAACCAAGAGATTACGTGGCTGCTAGTGTAATTAGCAAGTCAGTAGAGGGCAAGAGTTTCAAACCTACAAATTCATAAATACATCGCATGTAGTTTCACGATCACCTAAATATCATTCACAGTGGGAACATCATTCTGTTCTCTATGAAGAGGACCACTTTGTGTACCCAACCTAGACCTAGATATGAGACAGATACCTGCTTGGTTAAACTTAAAATCAATAATTCTGATGTCAGATTACACCCCAAGCACATTTTTTGATTGGATCACTGAGATGGAAAATTACTTTGACTAGTTTGATGCAACCGAGATATAATGAGAACAGTTCACAAAATCAAACCTATTTAGTTCGACAAAGAAATACTAGCAAAAGTGTTCAAGATCAGTATGTCTCAAATAGTGAAGACCAAATCATACACTAGGTATAAATGAAATAAATATAAAATAAAAAGTGTCCTTGACACACTTCAAAAGCTACTAGTGAATTATGTGGATCAATCTATAAAGCCCAAACATTAGCATAATTAAATACTTAAGTAAATTTGATAACTTATGCATGTGATGTAACCATGGATTGAAATCTCGAGCCATATCGCACGATACTAGCGAAAAATTTCGTTCCACCGATGGACCGGCATCGACACAGCATCGGCACGGGTGTTCTGGTTGGAAGACACCTCCGGAGGCATCGCACGCCCTCGGTGACGCCACCGAAGGCGTCGCGAGGGCCCAACAACGCCTCCGCACGCGGGCCGCGCGTGCCCCCAATCGCACGCGTGGTCAGTCGCAGTTTTTGTTTTGTGTTTTTTTTAAACTTAGGTTTAATAAGATTTTAATAATCAATTATTAGCTATAGTTGGGGATAATTTAAAAAGATCTTATTAAATTATCTTATTATTTTTTAAAAATATTTTTTTTTATTTTTAAATATTTAGATTAAATTTTTTATTTTAGTTAATATATTTTATATTTTAAAAATATTGAAACTATACTGGCACGGTATGATACGGTACCGAAACTGTATCATTCTGGTCCATAACCAAAACCTCGGCACGGCTCGATATTTTAAACCTTGGATGTAACATTGAAAAAAAAATCCTAATTCACTACATTATTAACCTTGAGCATAAAATTTGCTCCGACCTCAATAGAAAAAAAATATAATAGGGCTAAAGAAATTAATTAATTTGTAACAATCCTAAATTTTAACCATTAGGCTTCTCAACTAATAGCACTTCCACAAGGCGCCACCACAATCAAGTAAATCTACTTGTTCGGCTCGCCATGGATGGTCAATTTAGTGCTTCTTATAACTCCAGATTCTTTATAATCATTGGATGTGTTTAATTTTAATTTATTTAGGAAAAATGATATGTTACATGAAAAATGTAGCATGAAATTCAACATGACACACTCAACTGCATGGATGTGGGCCCCACTGCATGGATGTGGGACCCACTGCATAGAGTGTGTCATGTTGAATTTCATACTATATTTTTCATATAGTGTATTATTGCTCTTTATTTAGAGTTATTTTATTAATTTAACTAATTTTATTGAAGTTATTTAAATTAAATCATAGATCTTAAATCAATTTAATTTAATTATTCTAAATCAAAATAATTAAGGTTGCTGCCATGTGACCTAGAGGTCACGGGTTCAAATCCTGGAAACAGTCTCTTGCCAAAGGCAAGATAAGGCTGCGTACAATGGATCCTTTACCCGGACCCCGCATGGCGGGAGCTTCGTGCACCGGGCTGCCCCCCATTCTAAATCAAAATAAATTAAATCATAGGCATTAAATCAATTTAAATTAAATTACTTCAAGTCAGCTTTTAATTTAATTGATATACTTCTAATATAATTAACTAAAGTATATTTAGTTAAATAGATTAAATCAGAAATTAAATTAGATTTTTAAATCGATTAATTTTAATAGATTAGCTTGATTAAATTAAATTCGAATTTGACTAGTCTAACTATAAGTAGATTAATTTAAACCAGATTTTACATCTATTGTTATCAACTAAAGTTATTGAGTTAATCAGAATTAAAATTAGAATTTTTAATTCTTTCCATATATTTTGTCGATTCCACTTTTCCAATATAATCATAACCAGGTTTTTGGAATCCCAAAATTGAAGTTGAAACCAATACTACCAACAATACTAGGAACGACAAAATGATATTTGCTTCGTGAGGCAACATCTCATCCAAATTGATTAAGTGGTCATGCTGAGAAAACGTTGTAGAAAAGAAACTAAACCTTCTGTATATGATCAAAAATATTGTAACTTTACAATTCAATCAAAAAATTTAAATATTATCCCAAAAATTGAAATTATTCTACAGGAGGCCAAAAAAAAGCAGAAAAACAGTGTACCTTTCCCAGAAGAGATCCAAGAAAATGAAAAAATTGAAGGTGTTGCTCATGAACTAATGCGGATCCAGGATTTGGATACAAAAGGTGACCAGGTGTTTCCTAAAAATAAAGACACAAATAACACAAACTTGAGGATAACATCAAAATGAAATAAACAAAACAAAAATTGTTCACTCGAACAGTAAGGCATCCAAGGTGATAAAACAATCATGACCACCAAGACAAATTTGACGGGAAATAATTCACTATACTATTTATAACAATTATTTTATCAACTAATTACTTTGATACTCAAATGGATCTGATTGTATAAAAGGGATTCATTTCCCAATTTCTTTTAATATTATATATTAACCACTGTTATGCTAATATCATTGTATGTTATGTAAAATTGAAAGCTTACAACAATGTAGTAAACTCAATTATTATAGGGAAAGCGAGAAAGTTCATTAAGGCATGTCCCTCTGAATCATCAGGGCTGCATCTTTGGTTATAAATCAACTGAGCATCCATTTTTACTACTTTTTTTAAAAGAAAATTTTAGTAGTTATGCAAAAATTGTGTGCAACTCAACTAAAAATCAAACAATTTTTTTACGTAAACAATTGGGTATTCTAAAAGTATCAACAACAATATTCGATCAGTTGGGCATTGCGAGAGGTGAATAATGATATGTGATTCAATTGGAGCCAATACCTCAAGATTAAGTTTTGATCAAAAGTCAAATTTTAAAAGATAAATATTCCTTACAAAAGTAGTGCATTTGAAGGTGATTTAGACTCTCAAAACAATTTGTAAAAAATCATTTTTATATTTTGGTTCAAGGATGAAATAAATATCAGTTCTGCATCTAAGAAACACTTGTTTGATCTAAGGAACATCTAGACCAATCCAAACAGTTTTTGCCAAATTGTTCAATTCTGCTTAAAAAATTACGAAGTAAAAAAGAAAAGGGGATGCTCTTTGGTATTTAACTAAAGAGATGCAAGCCTTGGTGCTCTAGAAAAAAGTATTCCCTTATGGCTTTTGTTCCAATTCTATATAGGGATATTTTCACCCCCTTCGTCTATTCTAATTACTATCATTATACTAATTCTTCATATGATTATTTTGGACCTTAAAATTCTTCTTTTCAGCCTAATTATCACATTCTTGGTTCTCACACTTCTATGGGTACAACATATGAAAGGCATTATGCTGCAATTATCGCACATTAGTTGTGACTAGTGAGAATATATGACCAAGTAAAAGAATTGTCAACAAGATTGCAAAAATTGAATGGCATAAATGTAACATCAAAAGCAGCCCAAGATTTTCAGAAGTGCTGTAAAATACGGTCGCAAACCTTGAACAGTCCATATTGAACATCAAAAGAAGCTTGAATTATGTTCTCCATAAAATCTTTAAAAATCCCACCACCATCAATCCCAGCTTCCTCAACCCCAAATTCATTGACAAATGATATTCGAATCTGCTTGCATTGACAAATTAGCTGAATAAGAATCTCAACAAGAAACATAATACTTGCTCTCACAACGTAAAGTGCCATCATATCTCATCTAGCAAATAGGTATGTAAACAAACTAATAGCATACCGGTCCTCGAAGATCATCCTCTGACAATGAACTTAGCTGATTGAAAGCATCTTCAAGTATCCGATTTCTTCTTATTTTGAACCTCAGCCTAGTTAAAGCAGGATGACCTCCACTTCTTTGTCTAGAAGCCACTAACTCTGACTGAAGCAAAGCAACACCATTTGAAAAATCAAAATTAATTCTAGGCATATTATCAAGTAAGTATCAATTTGGTAGATAGTTTATTTGAGCAAATTCAGATAAAAAAGTCATGCAAATCAGTTGGCAACTCTTGAATTTAACAAGTAAAATAATGTTTGAGATTGTGAAGTTCATAGACATACAGTGAAAATTTTGACTCTGATCGTAAATGGCACCAGAAATGGAGCTTGTTTTAGTATTTCAGATGCTCGAGTATTTTCAAGTAAGGCCTGGTCAATAAAGAACTTTATTAGGAAGAAGATTTCTAAATGGAAAGAAAACAAGGGAATAGCAGGGATATGGACAAAAGGAGAAATGGGTTATGTTCACTTGAGAAACAAAGGTTTCACTCCTTGCTTCTTGAAGATGGAAATCATCAGCTGACATGAATTGCCTTCTATTATTCCAGTCCTGCAACTGCATTGAGTTTTTTTCAAAAAAAAATTAATTAGAAAAAAAAAGACAAAGTAACCTATAGAACTAATCTTCTCTAATGCCAAGAAAAATGCAAAAACCTGGCTTAGAAGCTCAGACATTGCAACCCTAGCTTTAACTTTAATTAGTTCCACAGAAAGTGTCTTATCATCTGAAAGGTTTTTCAGCAACTTCTGGGAGGAGGGTGCATGGCTATGTATGGACCACAGGAGCTGCCATAAGGCCTGTTGAAAGAAACCGTGACCACATTATTGACGATGAACTATCTGGTCTGACAGGGATTAAGTGCAACATTCTAGTAAGACTAACATAGTTTAGAGACCAAATGATATGCATCAAGTTTCAAATTAAAAATAGCTTGAAAAAGAATATTCAGTTAGACTAACGCAATAAAAATACCTGCTTTATAACAATAACCAAGGATGGAATGTCTGTTATTTTAACTGGTTTCTCCTGCTCGTAAAATTCTTCAGTATCCACAAATTTTAGCATGTGCCTAAACGAATGCAAGAAATTAGATATTTATCATATTCAAAGATTTCCTTCTGGTGAATAATTGCATTAATTCTATAACATTGATAATTTTTACATATATCTATATGATAGAAAGTCTACTTTTAGATCAGATTTTAGTTGAAGCAAAGTTTTAGCATTGTTCTCTCACAATCCACAGAAACATCTCTCAACCAATAGTGAGCATGCGAGAGACATAAGTGAGGCAAAAGATCTAGTGAAAGATGGCAAGGGTGAACTAATGATCCTTGAGCTCGTGATGAATCTCAGGATATGGCAAGATTAAGCAATTTATGTGGTGACAAAACTTCTCTACTTCCCATGCCCATTCTCTGGGAATTACACTAGGATCAGCCAGAACTAGATCAGTGTGTTCAAAGCCGTCCTAATTTGACCAAATACTAACTTCATTCTATCCATTTCCAATCTCAATTAAGTCAAATTTCAATTGATTCCATTAATTTTTCTAGTGAAGTCTAACTAATTTCTAGTAAATAAATTTAAATCTCTAGTTTCTTATGAAGTTCTCAATCTCGCGAGATGTCAATTTCTTGGGAAAAAAATTGGGTACACCTTTGATGATCCAATTTAATGCAGGCAATTTGTATAGGTATTGATCAATTGTGCCAATTATGAGCGTGGCAAAGAGACTCAAGGAACCAACTGACCAAACAAAACAGAGGAGATGCAACAGAGCAAAAGATAGATCTTGTGCCTCAAGTGGCAACTTCACACACAAGGGAGAAGCAACGCAGAAAAAGATAGATCTTGTGCGTTGAGTGGCAATTTCATAGGATTAGATGCCTCGATCAATGATTTCAAAAAAGCAAACAGAAATTTAAAGGTAAAATATTAATTTCTTAAGAGGCTGTACATTAATCTGATCTCACAAAAACTCAAGGCAAAGCAGACTAGACAGGATTAGAGCTTCTACATAAGCTCGTAAATTTACCGTTATAAGGTCATCATGAGAAAACATTAACATGTGGTAATAAAATCTATTTTACCACCAAAAAAATCAATAGCCTTACTTGTACAAAGGACAGAAAACTGCCAGTGGCAACAGCCAACCTGGATTATCACCAGGTATATTATTTGTGAACTTAGAATATAGTGGCCATCTTTGATTCTCATTGCATCTCTTTATATAACTCCAAAGTGCAGGAAGAAGATCAGTTCTGTAAGCTAGCAGGGTCATGATGAGTTCATGAGGCAGCGTACAGAATGTAACATGAAGGAAAGTGCAAACAGCACTAATTGCTTCCACTTCCTCATTAGAAGGCCAAGTCTTATCAGAATATCCAGTTTGCAAAGCATCTTTGAACAGAGCATTGACCTGTTAAACATGTTGGGTTTCAGGTGTAAAAAAAATAACTAGCCAGCTTCCAATGATAAATGAACCTCAGAGGTCCTTTAACTAAAATATGATTGAAGCTAGATCCGTACCAAATGCTGAAGAAGTCGTGAATCAATTGAACTGGATATCTGTTTTAGTAAATCAGGACTTACAACTTCTTTATGTTCATCATTCATAGTCAAGTCCTCGTCAAGTGGTCCTGAACATTCATAGCACAAACGTCAATAGCAAGCAAGAAGAAAACAACAGGATCCCACTAAAGCATTAAAACAGTAGCTGCTAAAAGCAGGAATTAAAAAGATTGTTTAACAAAATTAGTATCTTTGGAAACATAATTTAAATTCTTAGCAAGCTATATGAAGAGATAACATAAATTAAAAAACAAAAAGGTCAAATTCAGTAACTCTAAAAAATATAAACATTTAGTACCCGCACATAAACTGAAGTAAAATTATGAATAATTCCTTGTAGTTTTGACATTCCTGACTTTCTTTTCTGACCGAAGATTTAATTTATCATTTTCTACCCAAGATTTAAAATTCATGCCTTGCAACAGGAATTTACCATTCTGTCTGAGAAATGATATACAGCATTGTCGGCATGGTTAAACTTCTACTATGCATGAGACACATGTGGATCTCTAGACTAATCCAGCTTGAAATATATCAATTTTCTGCTTTTATGGAAGTAGGCAGGTTCCTCTGTCAAAGATTTATAATATACTTCCTTTGAGATAAGGAATTCCTTTGACATGGTAAACAACTTCAATACCAACAACAACAACTAAGTCTTATCCCACTAGGTGGAGTCGGCTATATGAATCCTTCTATGTCATTGGGTTCTATCCCCCACTATATTATCATTTATATTTAAATAAATTTTATCTTGTTTTACTGTTACTAACCAAGTTTTTTTTTGTCTTCCTCTTCCTCATTTAATTTGCATATTTGTTATCGTTTCACATCACCTAACTGGAGCATTTATTGATCGTTTAAATATATGTCCTTACCATTTTAAATGTGTTTCTCAGAGTTTTACCTCAAAAGGTTCTTATTCTATCCATCCTTATTTGTCCATACATCCACTTAAACATCCTCACCTCTACAACTCTCATCTTCTGCTCTTGTGTTCGAGTCATAGACCAACATTCAACTGAATATAACATACCAGGTCTAACCATCATTTTATAAATTTTCTTTTAAATTTTAGAAATATTTTATGATTACAAAAACACATGACATTCTCCTGCATTTCAATCATCCTATTTGTATTCTATGTAAGACATCTCATTCAATCCCTCTAATTTTTTTTATTCTAAATACTTAAAACTTTGAGTTACAGACAGCTCGTCATCTCCTATCTTAATAATTATCTCATTACATATAATATTGTTAAACTTAAATTTCATATATTTTGTATTTACTCTATTGAGTCTAAAACCTTTCACTTCTAGCATTTTCCACCAAGATTCGAGTTTAGCATTTACTCCTTAACGTATCTCATCTACAAATAGCATGCACAATGGTACCATATCTTGGATGTGTCTAATGAGTTCGTCCATGATTAGTGTAAAAAAATAAAGACTTAAAGTGAATCCTTAATGTAACCCTATCTTTATAGGAAAACACTTTGGTTAATCTGCTTAAAATCTTCACTCTTGTCATTACATCCTTATACATATCCTTAATTAGTTCAATATATGTTATGCTAGCACCTTTCCTTTTAGAATTCTCCATATAATTTCTCTTGGGACTTTATCATAAGCATTTTTCTAGATCGACAAATATAATATGTAAGTCTTGCTTCTATTCTCGATATTTTTCAATTAGTTACCTAAGAAAATGTATAGCTTTTCATGTCAATCTTCCTGACATAAATCTAAATTGATTTTTGATCACCGCGGACTCCTATTACTCTTTCCCAAAATTTTATGATATAACTCATTAGTTTAATACCCCTACAATTTGCACAATTTTGTACGTCTCCTTTATTCTTGTATAAGGGAACTAAAGTATTTACCCTCCACTAATCAAATATTTTTATAGTTTTTAATATCAAATTGAATAACTTTGTAAATTATTCAAAACCTTGTTTCCCTTGGCACTTCCATACCTCCATCAGAATATCATCTAGTCCAACTACTTTTCGATTTTGCATTATATTTAAATCTTTTTCTATTTCTGATGGTTGAATTCTACGATAAAAATTTAAATTTCAATATTCATTTGACCTAGTTAAATTACCCAAGTTAAATTGATCATCTAAATCTTCATTAAAAAGTTGATGAAATCTCTTCCATCGCTTTTTTATTTCTTCATCATTTACTAGTACCTTATTGTATTCATCTTTAATACATCTTATTTGAATAAGAGCATTTGTCTTCCTCTCTCTTGCTTTAGCTATTGTGTAAATGCCTCTTTCCCCTTCTTTTATATCTAATTTCCGATATAAATGTTCAAAAATTTCATTCTTAGTTTCATTCACTGCTTTCTTGAACTCTTTATATTTTTTTAAGTTTTCCTCGTTCTGACCATTTTGCTAATTGTAAAAAATATCAACAAACGTCTCTCAATATGTTTAATTTAAAGCAACATCCAAGTGAATTTTTCTTTTGTATCTAATTTTTGATATAAGCATTCAAAAGTTTCATTTTTGACTTCATTCACTGTTCTTAAGTTATTTAGAGATTTAAAGTTATTTTTTAATATACTTGAAAGATTTTATTTTTTTAATAATTACTAAAAAATTTAAAACTATAGCTTGAGATTTATATATTGCTATTTTAATATCTTAAATTTACAAGTAAGTTTTGGCATAAATTTAAAATTTTAAGATTAATTTATAAATTACTTGTTAATTCTAAAAACTAATAAAAATCTTATAATAATTTTTGAGATTTTATAATTACTTTTTTAAAATATAAAAAAAATAGTAGTTATTTTTTAAAATCTAAAAATTAATTTTAAATTTACATAAATAAATTTGAATAAAATGAGAATTATCATCTAATTAGTTAAACTCAAATTACATCTAAACTTTCTTTAATCTATTCTTTTTTTGTTGTTTGACTCATAATTTCATTTCAATAATAATAATAATAATAATAATAATGAAAAAAATAAATTTTTATATCACTAACATATTAATTATACCAATTTAATTAATTAATATATAAATTATAATTAAAACAATTATAATCAATATAATATTGATATTTATAACATAACTGTTATAGTTATTATGCTAGTATTATATAAGATTATTATAATCATTATAACAATAAAAATTTATAAAACCAGTTACAAATACTGTTATAATTATAATTATGGTGCCAATATATATATATATATATATATATATATATATATATCAATTTTAATCAAATCTAATTAATTAAATTTATATATCAACTTTAATTAAAATTGTATACACACACATATATATATTTCAGTTTTAATTAAAACTGATATATAAAAAAAATCTTAAAGTTGCCAACCCTCACTTTTCTCCTTGTAGATTTCTCATCTTCGATATCGCCGCTCCTACTTCTCTTTGGCACATGATTTGGCTAGAAATGACCAGCAATCATCCGCGCGATGGCTGACAATTACATCTTGCAACTACTTCTAAGTTCTATTACATATTTATTACTTGTTACAAACAACGCTGCTACAAAGAAGAGTTTAACACTTGTTGGTGCTCACTACCTCTTGTTGCCACTCGTCATAGGTAGCCTCTCATCGACGCTCATTGTTGCATTTGGTAAGATTTTTGATATTTTATAACCCCTTGATCCCTCCCATGTTATCGATAGAAGGAGCAAGCACCTTGCTTCTTACTCTTTCTCTTCCCCACTTTTCTATCCTCTTCTTACTTCTCCATACATGTGATCTTCCACCTATCATTGACTATATACAACCAAATCCAAAAGGCGATTGCAACCATGCACCACAATCAATTTTGACCCCTCCCAAAGGCCGATTTTTGGCTTATCATTATAGACCAAATTCCATAACCACAATCTCCTTAACCTCAAGAATCATTTAGTATAATCTTGTCAACATCCTAAACCATGCAAATACAATTATACCTCAATCGTATTCCATTGTGTCTCCAAGCCATGATCTAAAATTTCACTTCGGGTTGCAACAGCTTTTGCTCCCTCATCAAAATACTCCCCACCAATTCATTGTTGTTCTCAATGACTACTCCCTCATCAAAATACCCCCACCAATTCATTGTTGTTCTCGACGACTACCTCAAGATCCTCTGCTATAGACAATCTTAGTGTCATTTCCATGCCCAAAAAGTCAACCCTCACCACAAGCTCACACTGCGCATGTTAGATTACCCCCATCACAAGTTCACACTTAGAATGTTCAACTAAATAGAAGAGAGAAAAAAATACTATTCTGTTTATATCATCACCATAACCAGCACAAGTCCAAGCATGGTTCATA
>NC_133875.1:6200842-6211581 GCF_044706935.1 Curcuma longa
TTTTTTGTCTTCCTCTTCCTCATTTAATTTGCATATTTGTTATCGTTTCACATCACCTAACTAGAGCATTTATTGATCGTTTAAGTATATGTCCTTACCATTTTAAATGTGTCTCTAGTTTTACCTCAAAAGGTTCTTATTCTATCCATCCTTATTTGTCCATACATCCACTTAAACATCCTCACCTCTACAACTCATCTTCTGCTCATGTGTTCGAGTCATAGATCAACATTCAACTTAATATAATATACCAGGTCCAACCATCGTTTTATAAATTTTCTTTTAAATTTTAGAAATATTTTACGATTACAAAAACACATGACATTCTCCTCCATTTCAATCATCCTATTTGTATTCTATGTAAGACATCTCACTCAATCCCTCTAATTTTTTTTATTCTAAATACTTAAAACTTTCAGTTACAAACAGCTTGTCATCTCCTATCTTAACAATTATCTCATTACATCTAATATTGTTAAACTTAAATTTTATATATTTTGTATTTGCTCTATTGAGTCTAAAACCTTTCACTTCTAGCATTTTCCACCAAGATTCGAGTTTAGCATTTACTCCTTCACGTATCTCATCTACAAATAGCATGCACAATGGTACCATATCTTGGATGTGTCTAATGAGTTCGTCCATGATTAGTGTAAAAAAATAAAGACTTAAAGTTAATCCTTAATATAACCCTATCTTTATGGGAAACACTTTGATTAATCTACTTAAAGTCTTCACTCTTGTCATTACATCCTTATACATATCCTTAATTAGTTCAATATATATTATGCTAGCACCTTTTCTTTTAGAATTTTCCATATAATTTCCCTTGGGACTTTATCATAAGCATTTTTCTAGATCGACAAATATAATATATAAGTCTTGCTTCTATTCTCGATATTTTTCAATTAGTTACCTAAGAAAATGTATAGCTTTTCATGTCAATCTTCCTGACATAAATCTAAATTGATTTTTGATCACCGCGGACTCCTATTACTCTTTCCCAAAATTTTATGATATAACTCATTAGTTTAATACCCCTACAATTTGCACAATTTTGTACGTCTCCTTTATTCTTGTATAAGGGAACTAAAGTATTTACCCTCCACCAATCAGATATTTTTATAGTTTTTAATATCAAATTGAATAACTTTGTAAATTATTCAAAACCTTGTTTCCCTTGGCATTTCCATACCTCTATCAGAATATCATCTAGTCCAACTACTTTTCGATTTTGCATTATATTTAAATCTTTTTCTATTTATGAAGGTTGAATTCTACGATAAAAATTTAAATTTCTATATTCATTTGACCTAGTTAAATTACCCAAGTTAAATTGATCATCTAAATCTTCATTAAAAAGTTGATGAAATCTCTACCATCGCTCTTTTATTTCTTCATCATTTACTAGTACCTTATTGTATTCATCTTTAATACATCTTATTTGAATAAGATCATTTGTCTTCTTCTCTCTTGCTTTAGCTATTGTGTAAATGCCTCTTTCCCCTTATTTTGTATCTAATTTCGGATATAAATGTTCAAAAATTTCATTCTTAGTTTCATTCACTGCTTTCTTGGCCTCTTTATATTTTTTTTAAGTTTTCCTCGTTCTCACCATTTTGCTAATTGTAAAAAATATCAACAAACGTCTCTCAATATGTTTAATTTAAAGCAACATCCGAGTGAATTTTTCTTTTGTATCTAATTTTTGATATAAGCATTCAAAAGTTTCATTTTTGACTTCATTCACTGTTCTTAAGTTATTTAGAGATTTAAAGTTATTTTTTAATATACTTGAAAGATTTTATTTTTTTAATAATTACAAAAAAATTTAAAACTATAGCTTGAGATTTATATATTGCTATTTTAATATCTTAAATTTACATGTAAGTTTTGGCATAAATTAAAAAATTTAAGATTAATTTATAAATTACTTGTTAATTCAGAAAACTAATAAAAATCTTATAATAATTTTTGAGATTTTATAATTACTTTTTTAAAATATAAAAAAAAATAGTCGTTATTTTTTAAAATCTAAAAATTAATTTTAAATTTACATAAATAAATTTGAATAAAATGAGAATTATCATCTAATTAGTTAAACTCAAATTACATCTAAACTTTCTTTAATCTATTCTTTTTTTGTTGTTTGACTCATAATTTCAATATACAATAATAATAATAATAATGAAAAAATAAATTTTTATATCACTAACATATTAATTATACCAATTTAATTAATTAATATATAAATTATAATTAAAACAATTATAATCAATATAATATTGATATTTATAACATAACTGTTATAGTTATTATGCTAGTATTATATAAGATTGTTATAATCATTATAACAATAAAAATTTATAAAAACAGTTACAAATACTGTTATAATTATAATTATGGTGCCAATATATATATATATATATATATGTCAATTTTAATCAAATCTAATTAATTAAATTTATATACCAACTTTAATTAAAATTGATACACACACACACATATATATATTTCAGTTTTAATTAAAACTGATATATAAAAAAAATCTTAAAGTTGCCAACCCTCACTTTTCTCCTTGTAGATTTCTCATCTTCGATATCGCCGCTCCTACTTCTCTTTGGCACGTGATTTGGCTAGAAATGACCAGCAATCATCCGCGCGATGGCTGACAATTACATCTTGCAACTACTTCTAAGTTCTATTACATATTTATTACTTGTCACAAACAACGCTGCTACAAAGAAGAGTTTAACACTTGTTGGTGCTCGCTACCTCTTGTTGCCATTCGTCATAGGTAGCCTCTCATCGACGCTCATTGTTGCATTTGGTAAGATTTTTGATATTTTATAACCCCTTGATCCCTCCCATGTTATTGATAGAAGGAGCAAGCACCTTGCTTCTTACTCTTTCTCTTCCCCACTTTTCTATCCTCTTCTTACTTCTCCATACATGTGATCTTCCACCTATCATTGACTATATACAACCAAATCCAAAAGGCGATTGCAACCAAGCACCACAATCAATTTTGACCCCTCCTAAAGGCCGATTTTTGGCTTATCATTATAGACCAAATTCCATAACCACAATCTCCTTAACCTCAAGAATCATTTAGTATAATCTTGTCAACATCCTAAACCATGCAAATACAATTATACCTCAATCGTATTCCATTGTGTCTCCAAGCCATGATCTAAAATTTCACTTCGGGTTGCAACAGCTTTTGCTCCCTCATCAAAATACTCCCCACCAATTCATTGTTGTTCTCAATGACTACTCCCTCATCAAAATCCCCCACCAATTCATTGTTGTTCTCAACAACTACCTCAAGATCCTCTGCTATAGACAATCTTAGTGTCATTTCCATGCCCAAAAAGTCAACCCTCACCACAAGCTCACACTGCGCATGTTAGATTACCCCCATCACAAGTTCACACTTAGAATGTTCAACTAAAAAGAAGAGAGAAAAAATACTATTCTGTTTATATCATCACCATAACCAGCACAAGTCCAAGCATGGTTCATATTCATCTTTACAAATCAATATCATGAGATATCTATAATTTGAGAGATTAAGAAGATAATATCTGAGAATATTTTATTCATTTGAAAATCAGATCAACTAAACAACTTCAATCCAAAGAATTGCATTGACATAGTCCATCAGTCAATGTACTTTTTCTCTGCAAATTTTAATAAATTTTATTCAAATCAGTATCCCGACTGTGATATCTTAAATTTTAGGAGGGATTAAGGACAAAGGAAATTTGAGAATTAATCAACTCATCAATCATAATCCAAAGGGTACCATGGATAGACTCCCAATCTCTCCAATCGTGCCCTCTTTGTTATCATCATGGAGTGTACTTAATTACTTAAGGCTCCTATCATAAGTTGGATGTTGCTTAATTATCTACACTCCAGCTTGGAGTTAGTTATATGGTCTTAAATTAATAATTTAGTCTTACTGATTTGGTATGTAATTGAATATGCAAGAATATTTGAAGTGATAAAAGAATGTATATGCATGGTCCACTTCCAAAATCTTTATACATGACCAATTTCATATTCATATTTAGCTTCCAAGAAAAGTATACACGGAGGACCACAAATAAACCAAATCACTTACTTTGTCTAGGCAATTCATCCATGGAAGGCAATAATCCCAATAAAAATGTTGAAATAGTTAGGAAGTCGATTGCCTAGATAACAGAGTAAAAACAAAACAAATAAGTTGTCACAATAAATATCAACTATAACATAAACAAATAGTTTAACCTATGACGGAAACAGTCCATCCTCCTGATTTATAGATTAATAGTTAACTTGTGAGGTTAAATCGTTAATAAAAACCAATAAGCACGCCATCCATTTCAATCATCATATTGTTTGAATAAAATTGTACCGTAGTGAGACGACAACACAATGAATCAAACTTACAAGTGGTGAACATTCCCAACCAAAGAACTCTGACATAAACTAGTTGACACTATAAAACAAAGGACATCAAACTAGCAGGTATAGCATCATAAATATAGAAATTAGATCAGAAATATTTCCAAAAATCCATCATAGTGGCACGAATATTCCAAACTCGGGAAAAGTGTCAATTTGAACTTAATTTCTTATACTAATTAACATAATTATAAATCAGCATTCAAACAGGTGTTAAAGTGAAAAGTATAGGAGTTTGGCTTTACAATTAAAAGAAATAACTAAATGAAAATTGTAAGATGAGCATCTTTATGGATAACAATGTTGAGCAGTGTGCGAAAAGATACATAACAAGTTAGTATGGTCCAGTTGAGGAAAATTGCACTTAGAGAAGCCACATACTGTTTGTATCATCTTGTAGTGTTGAACAGTACAATTTCAATAGCATATCATGCCAATATTCAGCACATTTTAAAGTGTGGCTAGAATTGACCGCCGTATGCGCTTCCCGATTTACCTTGGTGGTCGGTGGGAAATGGGACCGGACCGGCCACCCCCAAAGATTGAGTCCATGAGACTGACTGGGATTTATCACCTTAAAGTGTGGCTAGAAGAAATTGAAAGGGTTTTACTCTTTCAATTTCCTTCATCTTTAATTAGTTTTACTTCTAAAATAAGGTCTTTACTTGTTTACTTCTAAAATAAGATGAGGAATTCAGCAAAACAAGTTTAAAAAATTATAATAAACATAATGGCATCTCAACCAATATGTCTACTAATGCATTATAAAGACAATTGATCAACTTAATTTTATCATATAATATCAAATATTATAATTAGGTTAAAAGATGAAATCATTATATAGTGAGATATCTAATAAAACAATTTTGTATTTTATTTTCACATCAGGAGTTAAACATAATTAATTTTTTATTTATGATTAAATTTACAAAGTAAAATCAACTAAAAATAATTAAATAGATAAATATAACTATATAGCATAGAGTAAAGTTGATTTTCAACTATTTAAGAATCAAATATACATAAAAAATTATTTAATGTTAATTGAACTATATACTTAAATTTAATTATCCTAGTTTATTAATTGACTATATTTTAATTAATTTAAAGTCATCATAAATTAATTTTAATTTTTAAATGGTTACGTAGATATAAAACATTAATAATGAATTTAAGTTATTACTAACCTATAAAAATAATTAATACCAAATACAATTATTACTTTAGAATATTGATCTTAATTTGTATAACTAACTTATACTATAAGTTATTAAATAATAACCTTTTTATAAATTTATAGCTATATTAATAATCAAAATCTTTTAATATTTAATTGAATAAATCATCTATATTAATAAATTATTAAGTTTAATGATAAGTTAATACAATTACGTTTAATAAATATTTTCAATTTATCGAGAATAATAAATTTTATAATTTATTAAGTTTATTAATGTAACTAAAAAATTAATTAAATTATCTATAAAATTTATAACCTATAAACTGATATTTGTATAACTTAGCAAGTTAATATAACTTATAGATCAAATAATTAATTAATGTTATTAAGTTTGCATAGAGTAATTAAATTAATAAGTTGAATAGCCTTTATAACTTAATAAATTACATTATAGTTTAGTGAATAACTAATAGATTAATTAAATTATACATACCACTCCCCCTCATGACCTAGGCGTGCTCTTCTTCCCTCTGCCCTCTTCCCTATTCCCTCTTCCCTCTTCCCTGTGTGATCCACCTCCCTCAGATGATTGAGACAGACGCCTATGATGTTTGCTTTCACCCACTCAGTTTTTGCTTCCTTCTCTTCTTCTCCATGTTTTTATTTTCTTGTTCTCTGCTTATATCATATGTCCAACAATCAGATTCTGTCTTGATTTGTACTGCCCAAAACAGATGAATCTCGTCTATTAACCCATTAGCTATTTGGGCTCTTAATTGACTGGTTTAAATGGCTACAATTTGGGCTAAATGGGTTTAGTTAATTGGGCTCCTCAATAACCCTAATTAACCTCACAAAATTTAGAAATTAATTTGACTTATTGCAATTTAATCCTTATAATTTTGGTGTTTTACAAATAATAAGTTTTAGACTCAAACGTATCTAAAATGAAAAAGAAATAATATTACGAGGTTTTAAATATTTATAAAAGAAAATTGAAGCATTACACGTCAATTGAAAATTTTCCAAATTTGAACGTACCCTTAAAAAAAATGATAAATACCTTTTACCTGCCACATTTTTCAAGCGAGATCTAAAACAATGGCCATTTTCACTATCGTAATAATCACTAATATTTGTTAGGGTTTTGGAGAAGCTCAAAGACAAGGGAAATATATAAAATCATGAAACATTGGACAATTTGATGCCGTGCATACCTCAAAAATTATATTGCTAAATTAATACAACATATCTCAGGGGTTATGAATCGACGAGAGATAAATACAGCGTTAGTAACTTGTATCAAACCAGTTTGGTACCAGTTGTGATTCAAATACGAAACCTACAGTTGTGAACTCAGTCAAGAGCAAGAGCTGCAACCTATAATTAATGGTTGATCGGAAAGTTCACTCCATCTGGTAAGATACCTCCTCTAGATGGATGCTGGCAGATGGCAGAGAAAGGGGCACTGATCTCCTTGTGAATGCCTGCCATAAGCCATCTAGAGCAATCATAACTTTGTTTGTTTATCCAATTGCAGCGGGTTGCAATGTTTGATAATCTGAGCTTATAGTGTGGGAGCCAATAGAGCTGTTGTCACTGGAAATGTTTGATTCAGTGCTTTGAGCAAAAACTATTTCCTCCAACCTTGTCTTGGCATTTCCATTATAGTTTTTTCCCCTCCATACAACAATTTGCTCCTTCTCAAATGTCACAAGGATACAAGGAACCAAGTCCTGAATCATAATTCAGTAAGTTTAATTTATTTTCACATAGGCACTAAAACCAAAACCAACAGACGTATCTATGCAAAGTAATCATGAAGTCAGGAGAGGGTGGGAAGCATCAGAATTCTCTTAATCAAAATTTTTCAACAAAATGAAAAAGATAGAATTCTTCAACCATGTCATAATGTCATGATATGTAAACAAGTATAAATGAAACCAACAGGCAGAAAATGGAAATAATGAATTCTGTAACATTTCTCATATGACTATAAGTTGTGGCCAACTTCCGATCACACTTGTGGATATATCATGTGATTTTCTTTGCTTGTTAAATGTTTGCACATATATGGTTTAGGTAACAAAAAGAAAAAAAAAACAAGAAAAAAAACTCCTTACCCTGAGCTTAACCCCAATCTTCTTGTAGTCACTTCTCTCGAGGCCTTTGCAATCTATACGAACAAGTTCATCCGTCAAAAATGCATCACGAACCATAGGTACCAGACTAGCATAATATCCATTCTTCGCTACAAGAATGCTAAAAAGTCATCTTTACAAATCATTGCCATAAAAAGCAGTATGGTTACAAGATGCATTACCAAGCTTTGTCAAAGAAGGTACAGCAGAACCTCACTTCCTCATTTCCTTGGTTTCCTCAATAGTTAGACCTTCAATTGTTGTTTTAATCAACCTAGGATACACTGGTTCATGAGGTTTCCACAACATCAGTGGAATTCTAGGCCTTTTGTGGGGTTTATAATGTCTTCCCCTATACAAAATTATTTGCCCACCATGGCGATGTATGATTAATCCGCCAGTCTTTTCCTGAAGGATGGCAAAAATATTTTTGGTGTATTAAAAACTGCACAGGACATAAGTGACGTGCATGAACAATAGTTTACACACTACACAACGAGATACTATAGCTGGCCAGATTAAACATGCATCTCAAGTACTTTCTCATGGAAAAAGAAGGAATCAAGAATATTACTTAACAAAATAAGTTATCGACTTTTATCTAAACCTGATAACATAAGAGTTTAATCAGGCAAAAGCACCGGCAGGCATATCACTTACAAGAGTTAAAACTAAAGCATCATTTTTGGTAAACTCATTATAGGACTCAGATGCTGTGATAGTGTCATTGGCTTACAAATAAAATGTTTGCAGATACAGAAGAAATAAAAATATATGTAAGACAGATGAATAAAGTTTATGACCTCTAGAGTTACAAAATCAGAAATTACTTTGTCCTGACAAAGACTTGACTAACGGAAATGTAGAAATAACTTGCATGCCATCATTTGGATTTGGAAAAGGAAAGCATAATACCATAGTACCTAATTGGAGAAAATTGCATAATGATGTCAGATTGGCAGATAACTAAACTAATTATTAAACGCGATGTTGAAAGTGTTATGCTATGGTAATTGACCCAATATTATAACTGGATACATATCACACACACCAACCCTTTGATTGCAGCACATATTACCGAAATTGAGTGAAACATAATCAACTAGCACATTAATTTAAAAAGAACATTACGAATTATGACTTTTGTAAATCTATATTTCTTAAGAAGTCATCAATTTTGAAACTATTTTACTAGCTTTACCTAGCATAATGGTACAACCAGTTGAACATAATGACATATCAAGATTCAAATCTTTCATATAAGTACATAAGCACAACTACAGAAAAAGCATACCTCAAGTTGGGTGCAAACATTTTGCATATCAACAGTTGGCACACCAAGACACTTAATCCTTACAGCCTCAGCTTTCTTCCAATTATTGTGAATGTCATTCAACATGTTATGTGTGAGGCCATCTCTCCCTAATAGAAGAAATCTTGATAAGAAGAATTGTAGAGTTTAAAAAGGAATGATTGGTAAATCTATCACAATGTGATTTCATATCTATCAAGATATTTAAAGATTTCAAATTATTACAACATTTAGGTTTTAAATGAAAATATAGTGTTGTATTTTGTCCAATTGCTTAAAGTTGAAGACATGACACTAAAATGGAAGACTTCCATAGCACCCACAATCAACAACATTTGTTAATTAGGAGCAGCCTTAGCAACTTGGACAAGTAAAAAATAAAATAAAATATAGATAAAAAAAAATCCCTGACTCCTTGAGCCCTAGATTGAGAACAATTTACTCATAAGGGGTGAGCAAAATTTCGGTTCAACCGAAATAGCTAACCAAACCGAACTAATTTAAAATTTCAATTTGGTTTATTAGGAAAAAAAATCAATTATTTCAGTTAAATCGGATTGGTTTTGGTTTTCAATTTTGAAAATTGGTTAAACCCATTTTTATTAAATAATTAAAAAATATTAAGATTTTTAATTTTTTATTAAATTGATTAAGTTTTTTATTAAAAAACATTTTTAAAAAATTAGTTATATCGATTAGCGAGCAAATTTATCAGTTTGGTTTATTCAGTTTTAATATAGAATTGATTGGTTCGGTTGGTCGAAAAAAAATTGATTAGTTCGATTTTAACAAATTCAGTTCAGCCAGTTCGATTTTAACCGAATGATCACCCCTATATGCCCAAGGTGGACCTCTCATCCAGACATGTCGCTATAGGTCTTCATCCTCTTGATGTAGGTAGGGCACAAGTGATCATGATTTTGTTATGTAATTCATCTGAGTTTATCCACATTGCCAAGGTGAGGATAATTGTCACACCACATTATGTGGATGAAGTACAAAGGAGTGGTGATCATTTGCATAGTTGATCCTCTATTAGCAAGTTGTTAAAGCTTCTCAAAGTATAGAGATGTAGGAAAAAATTGTGGTTGTGAAGATGAACTAGTCGGGAAACAAAGAAGATGGAAAAGTACAAGGCATGTGCAAGGTTTGTCCCTCGAGACTAAACACAGTATGAAGGATTTAGTGATGAAGGTGGTAGGAGAATGCAAGGATTAGTCGAGCAACTAGTAAGAATAGTAGAGGAAAGGAGAAGATAGTGTAGTGATGGTGCCAGCATCAAATTGGTCAAAGAGAGGATAGTGGAATTGGCTTTCGGGAAGGATCCATCTCTCGAAGAAGTTTGATGTATACGACATGATGGTGAGGAATGTTGAGTTCAGGATCTAGAGGGTCATTCTCAAATTGATTTATTTTTTTCAACAACTAATCTCATTTGACAATAATGGTCTCATTCAGTTAGTGATGTAAATCAAGTGGGTGATTCTTCCATTTTGCCATGCCAACTGCACGCCATCAAACGGTTGGACAGAAAATCAAATGGTTGATAGATTTCACACTAAAACTAAAAGTTATGATATGTTTAAGATACAAAAATTCATACAAAGGAATGATATATTTATTAATTAACTTTTAAAAAAAGGATATATAT